>NC_080049.1:7794858-7874858 GCF_026212465.1 Amaranthus tricolor | reverse complement strand
AAGTTTTTTGAATTTATATTTTCTCCTAATAAAATGTTGGGCCGGCCTAAAGGGGTGTCTCTTAAAAAAACCATCTCTTTAGAGAATTTGTGCTTGGCATATCATTCAAACTTGTGTAGTATGAGCCATAATAATGGGTTTTATAAAATTTATTCATCTTTTTAATGGGAAATTTAGAAAAAAAAGCTTTTTATTATTAAACAATCTCAAAATAAGCTTAAGGGGAATCTTATTCCTAAATTAAATGTCTCGAAGCTATAGTAACGGTTTGTTCACTGTTAATAACAACAAACAAGAAAAAAGTTGGTTAATAGGTCAAAACATGGTTTTCTGTTGCTAACATCAAACACGTCTATTATACTTTTTTAAATATAAAAGTATAATATTAAAAGGTAAAAAATATATATACTTGTTTTCTTCTAATAACAACGACTAAGTATATAATTTTTTAATTTCATTATACTTGAATAATGAGGGGTGTATAGGATTCAAACTCGTGACCTTTCGTTAAGTTAGCTTCCGATACCATGTCAAGAAACCAAATCATTAGATGTTTAAGCTAATGGTTGAGGGGGTTGAGGCTTTAAGATATATTATACACTCTAACACACCCCATTACAAGTCCTTTTATACTAGAAGTGTGGATGCAACACAAGATCTTCTGGTACTTGGAGCAAAATATTACACTTTAAATGAGAGGTGAGTAAAATTTGAACTTGTAACCTCTTATCATGTTGGCTTCTGATATACCATGCCAAGGAAAAAACTAAACCAAAAACATAAATTGATGGTTGAGACCATAGAATATATGTTATATACTCTAACACGTCCCTCACATGAGAGCTCTTTAGGCCAGAAGTGTGGATGCGACACATGCCCTCCTTATACCTAGCGCATAATATTTCACTTTAAGTGAGTGGTGGGTGGATATGAACACGGGACCTCTTATCATGATGGCTTTGATGCCATATCAATGAATCAACTCAACCAAAAATTTAAACTGATGGTTAAGGCCCCAAGATTTATTATGTACTTTAAATGTCAAGGAATTAACTCAACCAAAAGATTAAGCTAATGGTTAAGACCCTAAGATATGTTTTACACTCTAAAATTTCCCCTCACACAAGAGCGCTTCTGGTTAGAAGTGTACATGCAACACATACCCTTCTCTTATCTTGCGCAAAATGATCCACTTTGGCTTACGATACGGTGTCAAGACACTAACTCAACCAAAAACTTAATCTAATAGTTGAAGTACTCCTAGGATGTGTTGTATAGTCTTATACACCCCTCACGCGAGAGATCTTTGGGTTAAAATTACAGATGCAACACATGCCTCCTCATACATGGTGTTTAATTTTTCACTTGAAGGATAAGGAGTGGATGAGATTCGAACATGTGATCTTCCGTCATGTTGGATTCTAATACCATGTCAAAGAACCAACTAAACAAAAATCTTAAGATGACAGTTGAGGCCTATGTATATGTCATATACTCTAACATGGACAAACAATATGAAATTACCCGTTATAGCATTTAGAAGTACTTTTAAAAACGAAGGGAGTACTTTAGAAAAATAATCATGTTAAGGAACCAACTCAACCAAAATTTTAAACTCTTGGCTAAAGCCCTAAGATAACTTTTGTGCTCTAACAAATCATTGTTTGAAAAAATAACTGTTTAAGTAACATTTAGTGGTGTAGTATCGTAGTTAGTTGTTTTTAGAATGTTACACCCTATAGCATTTTAAAAACAAATACAGTGTTTTAAGTTTTTTTTTCTACATTTTTCTCAACAAATTATATTTTAACTACCATAACCTTTACTTATACAAAGTAATAATAATTTACACTTTTGATTGGATAATTAAATATCGAACAACTACAATTATACAACTACAACTATGTAACAGGAGCGGCAATCTCGATACATAATTAACATATAATAATAATATTTAATACAATAATATTGCGAAATTCTCAAAATGCCGACCTGTTAATAAGTTTAAATCATAAAAACTAAAACTGTTTAAAAAAAAAGTAAAATATTACATCTGATAACAAATATTGTTTGCTCAAAATGAAAAAAATACATCATCATCAAGTCATTAATAAAGATACAAAAAGCAGCTAAGTTCTCGATAAATTGTAATTGTTGCGGCCTGGATCGGAACCCAAACTAAATCCTGCACAATGCTGCCATCCATGTTACGGATGACAGCCGATTGAATCGGTCAGCGCTCAACGTCAAGCATAACTTCCTATCCAGCTCAAAATACGGAAATATACGCTACATTTACAAAATAATAATTTAAGTACGAACTTATAATTAATTGATAGCACCATATACTTTTACCATATTCTTTTTTTGTTACATACTTTTAATTCATTAAGATACCATTCTCGATCCTGACAGAAGTGCGTTACTGCTACTTATATAATTAGGTAATCTTAACACTTAAGTAAGTTCATTTGGTTAATACTCATAACCGTACCATGCATCATAGCATCAAAATTAATCAAGTTTATCACTGATCAATAAGCACATCAATATGGCACCTGATATATATATAAGGGTCTGGTCAGGTGAGTACCGTAGTCCTAAACCCTAACTGTGGTGGGAGTCGTCACTCCTCCCATACAATTTATGCTCGAGCTCTATAGGATAGGTACCTAACCCCCTGTCTTACACCGCATTTTACGTGCCGGCCAACACGGGCGCTGGGATTTTACATGTCAGTCCATGGTTCGACATTACCTTACTATCAGGCTCATTCAATCAATATTCATTCACACAAGTACATCACATTTTTATTACTACAATTTGACTTTGATAACCTTAGGTGATAACCTCTTTTATTTAATAAAGTTCTTAACCATAACGTAAAATTAACCTTTATGTCTTTATACATTCATTATTAAATTTTTACACATAAAGTTTTATTTATAACTTTATTTTAAATAGTTCGCTAATTCACGCTAATAACTTAATATTCTATCAATGGTCTCCAAATTAATATTTTCCACAAGTAGCTACTAAAATCTATTTGTCTTTAAATAAGTTCCCAAAATCAACATTTTCAACTTTACAATAAACAAAACTTTATTCTCTTCAAAAAAAAACAAATATTCTAATTAAAATTCAAGTTAAAATTGCATCATTTGGATAAGTTTTCAAAATTCTATAACTTCACCAAAAATCAATATTTCAAGTTTAGAAAAATAAGTAAACTTATTTGGTTTGCAAAAATCAACATTCTAGTTATAAAACAAATAAAACTTATAATTTCATATAAATCAATATTTCTAGTTTTAAAACAAGTCAAATTTATAATTTTTACAAAAGTCATTATTTCTAATTATAAAACAAGTAAAACTTGTAATATCACAAAATCAATATTTCATACATAGTTTGAGCGACAAGTATACTAAAAATACTTTTACATCATTTTACATAAATTTTGGTCAAATAGTTAGCAAATAAAATATTTTGTACTAAATAGTGATTAAAAGTTACTTTTATTATGAAATCTCATATATTCAAGAAAAACACTTCAACATTTAATAACTTATAAAAATTTCTCAAAAATATCTTTTTAATTTGTTATTTTATTATTATCACAAAAATAGTTGTAATAATTTAAAATAGTAAATTAAACTCTTCTTTATTTATTTATATATATATATATATATATATATATATATATATATATATATATATATATATATATATATATATATATATATACATATATATATATATACATATATATATATATATATGTATATATATATGTATATATATATATATATATATATATATATATATATATATATGTATATATATGTATATATATATATATGTATATATATATATATATATATATATATATATATATATATATATATATATATATGTATATGTATGTATATATATATATATATGTATATATATATATATATATATGTATATATATATATATATATATATATATATATATATATATATATATATATATATATATACTTATATATATATATATATATATATATATATATATATATATATATATATATATACATATATATATACATATATATATATATATATATATATATACATATATATATATATATATATATATATATATATATATATATATATACATATATATATATATATACATATATATATATATATACATATATATATATATATATATATATATATATATATATATATATATATATATATATATATATATATATATATATATATATATATGATAGTGGTCGAATGGCCTATGAGTGTTTTGGGCCCTTTTCACATATAAAGATCGACTAAATATAATTCATCATACTAAATTTTAGATTTAAATAATTAACTTAACCACTTCAAAAATAAAAACTTTACGGAATAACTTAGAAATTTACTATAACCTTAAGGATAAACTTAAATCTAAAAATAAAATATAATAACAATATTCTTAATATAACCATACTTAATAAAAAAAAATAAGTTCATAAAATAACTTACTACCTTATAAACTAGTTTGAAGGCTAACATAAACATATTAATAAAGTTTTAACATAAAAATTCTTAAATATAATAACATTCCTAATGTAACACATAACTCATAAACATACTAGCACTATTTTATAACATGAATCATACTTAATATCACTAGAATATAATTTTGCACCCAACTTGTAACGGTCCGGTTTAAGTGACCCGGAAATCCATATGAAAATACAAATCCGGTTCACCTTTTTGGACTTCAGAGAAGACTTTTCTCTAGGACCGTCAACGTTCCGTCGATAAAGAAATATAGATAAAACAAAAACAGTACCAGCGTGAAAAATAATAAGTCAGCGGAAGTTCTAACGTACAAATTGAGAGCCTAAAGGCCTCTAAACCAACTAATAGAAGTAGCGGAAGCGAAAAGAAATACTCAATTTGAACGGTTATATGTATAAATTAACACAACGATTTAGAAATTGTCAGCAATATATTATGCAGTATATTATATTCTCTAACTTATTCAATTTAACTATAAATAAATGCTAACCAAAAATACTTTAATGGTAGGGATATTGCTCAAGATCAAATTACATGTCATTTTTCTTTAGCCAATAAATGAGTTATATTTGGCAGAAATCTCATTAGTTGTGACACTTAGAATTTTTCAAGTTTTTTAGTATACTATATGATATATTAGATAAAATCATAATTACAGTGTGTGTGCGCATGGGTGTGCGTGCGTGTGTGTGCATGCGTGTGTGTCAGACCTAACTTTATTAAAAACTGCTCCCCCCAGTTTAGTACTAACGTCCCATTTACTTTATACACTTTATCCAATGCACTTATTCAATCCTTAATATCTTTAATTGTGCATTATTAAAAATTATGGAAAGTTGATATAAATAATTCTTGCATTGAGACGGATCAAACAAGATCCCACATGACTATGTTTTAACTTGTAGATTAATAATAAAATACAAATTAAGGGTAAAAGATGAATAGTATTCAAAAAGCAAATAGAACGTTAATGCTGAATTGGAGGGAGTATATTAGTAATTATTTGAAATTATTTTAGATTATTATCTACAATATTATTATATGTGCGTGTGCATGTGTGTACGTGCGTGTGTTTCGGATTGCTAATTTATTTCTTTGACATAGAATGTTAATATTGATCTCTTATTAAATTGATATGAGATACAATGTTTTTGATATATAAGATTGATTTATTTATTTCTTTATTTGTCAGATATTGAAGATCATAAATTAATATGGATGGATGATTTAATTATATTTATTTCATTATTTATAGATATGGAAAAATATATCATGGTAAGAAAATTTCATATATTACTTCCTTATTTGATAAATATGGAAGATTATATTTTGATATTAATGTAGTTATTTTCCTAATTCAACTAATATATAAGGATATGAAAAACAATTGTTTTCATTTTCTTGTTAAATTGATATGGATGACATTATTTTTGATATAGAAGACTATTATATCAATGCATTTATTTCTTTAATTTTTGAATGATTTGAATATATATATATATATATATATATATATATATATATATATATATATATGTATATATATATATATGTATATATATATATATATATATATATATGTATATATATATATATATGTATATATATATATATATATATATGTATATATATATATATATATGTATATATATATATATATATGTATATATATATATATATATGTATATATATATATATGTATATATATATATATATGTATATATATATATATATATGTATATATATATATATATATATGTATATATATATATATATATGTATATATATATATATATATGTATATATATATATATATATATGTATATATATATATATATATATGTATATATATATATATATATATATATATATATATATATATATATATATATATATATATATATATATATATATATATATATATATATATATATATATATATATATATATATATATATATATATATATAGTTTTGGATCACGTGAAACCCAATTAAAGTGGTGAAAACTAAAAACAAGTATACATAACACTGAAATGGTGTACATATTCCGATGGCAATTCTATAAATAATTGGATATTTTCTAAAAGGTGTACGTGATGGCATTTTTGTAAATAATATGAACTTTTTAATTCACAAAAATGTGTACACACTATAAGATAGTATGTATACCTGTTGCCATAGTATGTGTATGTCAGTTTTGTTTTCAGTTTTCACCACTTTAATTGTTTTCACCTGATCCTTCCCATATATATATATATATATATATATATATATATATATATATATATATATATATATATATATATATATATATATATATATATATATATATATATATATATATATATATATATATTCAATCATTTAAATAAACAAAGAAATAAATACATTAATAATCATCTATATCAAAAATATTGTCTTCCATATCAATTTAATAAGGAAATGAAAATTTCAGTTTTCCATATCAAGATATAATATAATCTTTTACATTAGTTGAATTAGGAAACTAACTACATTAATATCAAAATATAATCTTCCATATCAATCAAAAATGGAAATAATATATCAAATTTTCATAACATGATATACTTTTTCATTTCAATAAATAATAAAATAAATACATAATTAAGTCATCCATATCAATTTATGATCTTCAATATCTTCCAAACAAAAGAGATATTTTTCACTATGTAAAAGTTGATAATATGTAGTTTTACAATTTTTATTAATGAATCTCTTGCAAAGTATGCAGTATTATTGTTATTTTTTTTAATAAACATATGATTGTTAGAGATTTTTCCTGTTCCCCTAACGATTTGTCCAATGTAATACGATATAATCATAATTAAAGTAGTAAAAATAAAAAATATTAAAATAAGAAAATCAACATAATGATATATAAACATATGATATTTTAAAAAAATAAAGCATAGATATTATGCAGTAGAAATAGTCAATTTGAACGGTTATATGTATAAATTAACACTATGATTTAGAAATTGTCAGTAATCTATTATGCAGTATATTATATTCTCTAACTTATTCAATTTAACTATAAATAAATGCTAACCAAAAATACTTTAATGTTAGGGATATTGCTCAAGATGAAATTAAATGTCATTTTTCTTTAGCCAATAAATGAGTTATATTTGGCAGAAATCTCACTAGTTGTGACACTTAAAATTTTTCAAGTTTTTTAGTATACTGTATGATATATTATATAAAATCATAATTACAGTGTGTGTGCGCGTGAGTGTGTGTGCATGGGTGTGCGTGCGTGTGTGTCAGACCTAACTTTACTAAAAACTGCTCCCTCCAATTCAGTACTAACGTCACATTTACTTTATGCATTTTATTCAATGCACTTATCCAATCCTTAATATCTTTAATTATTTATTATTAAAAACTATGGAAAGTTGATATAAATAATTTTTGCATTGAGACGAATTAAACAAGATTCCACATGACTATGTTTTAACTTGTAAATTAATAATAAAATACAAATTATGGGTGAGAGATTAATAGTATTCAAAAAGCAAATAGTACGTTAATGCTGAATTGGAGGGAGTATATTAGTAATTATTTGAAATTATTTTAGATTATTATCTACAATATTATTATATGTGCGTGTGCGTGTGCATGTGCATGTGTTTCGGAGCTAACTTATTTCTTTGACATAGAATGTTAATATTGATCTCTTATTAAATTGATATGAGATACAATGTTTTTGATATATAAGATTGATTTATTTATTTCTTTATTTGTCAGATATTGAAGATCATAAATTAATATGGATGATTTAATTATATTTATTTCATTATTTATAGATATGGAAAAATATATTATGGTAAGAAAATTTAATATATTACTTCCCTATTTGATTAATATCGAAGATTATATTTTGACTAATATATAAGGATATGGAAAACAATTGTTTTCATTTCCTTGTTAAATTGATATGGATGACATTATTTTTGATATAGAAGACTATTATATCAATGCATTTATTTCTTTATTTTTTGAATGATAGAATATATATATATATATATATATATATATATATATATATATATATATATATATATATATATATATATATATATATATATATATATGTATATATATATATATATATATATATATATATTTATTTATTTATTTATTTATATATATATATATATATATATATATATATATGTATATATATATATATATATATATATATATATATATATATATATATATATGTATATATATATATATATATATATGTATATACATATATATATATATATATATATATATATATATATATATATATATATATATATATATATATATATATATATATATATATATTCAATCATTTAAATAAACAAAGAAATAAACATATTAATAATCATCTATATCAAAAATATTGTCTTCCATATCAATTTAATATAATCTTTTCCATTAGTTGAATTAGGAAACTAACTACATTAATATACAGTAATATCAAAATATAATCTTCCATATCAATCAAAAATGGAAATAATATATCAAATTTTCATAACATGATATACTTTTTCATTTCAATAAATAATAAAATAAATACATACTTAAGTCATCCATATCAATTTATGTTCTTCAATATCTTCCAAACAAAAGAGATAAATACATGAATCTTCTATATCAAAAACGTTGTATTAAAAATCAATTTTATACGTTCATTATGTCTATATGTCTTTATACATTTAAAATTCTTAATCATAACGTAAAATTAACCTTTATGTCTAATCATCAATTTGAAAATAATTAGCAACTTAATTTGGTGTTGACTCGATCGATAGTAGCCCTTTGTAAAATTTTATCGAAAGTAAAGCCCAAATATGATTTTTTTTTTCCGATAAAATCAAACCAATTATTATTCGTTAACAACCCGAGACTAATTGACATTCAGCTCAAATTTCAACCAACACTAAACCTGTTCAAACCCGATAACTTGAATAATTGATCTTCAACTGTAACTAACCGACCCAACCCGAGTGTGACCTGACGTGGCGCGTATCCGAAAAGTAACCAATCCGAAACTGAACTAAATTGAAAAAGACCCGTTCAAAATTGATCCGATAACCCGAATGAACACCTCTAAAATACCTGCTATAGCTAGTTTAAAATTTCTACCTCAACTATTCAAAATGCCTACTTCATTAGAAAACAACTCCTACTTCAATATGAAATACACCTACTATAACTATTTCAAATGGCCACTATAACTTGTTCAAATGCCTACTATAGTGTGCAAAAACATTTACTAAAAAAAGTTCAAAAGTTTGCAATACAACTACAAATGGAGGAAATTATGTGTGAAGTAAACACCAATACAGAAGCTTCGAAACTTAAGCATATTCTCAATCTTAATTCTAATCAATATAATCTTACCATAGATTTTTACAGTTACCAAGTTTTACTCTTGTGATCCTCTCTCTGTCTAAGGCATTCAATGACTTCAATTTCCTTAAAGAATAAAAATGAGAAGGATGACAATCATAGATGTTTGGTGAAGAAAAAGACAAGAAAGAGAAATGTACGTTTTTTAAGTTTTTTGAATTTATATTTTCTCCTAATAAAATGTTGGGCCGGCCTAAAGGGGTGTCTCTTAAAAAAACCATCTCTTTAGAGAATTTGTGCTTGGCATATCATTCAAACTTGTGTAGTATGAGCCATAATAATGGGTTTTATAAAATTTATTCATCTTTTTAATGGGAAATTTAGAAAAAAAAGCTTTTTATTATTAAACAATCTCAAAATAAGCTTAAGGGGAATCTTATTCCTAAATTAAATGTCTCGAAGCTATAGTAACGGTTTGTTCACTGTTAATAACAACAAACAAGAAAAAAGTTGGTTAATAGGTCAAAACATGGTTTTCTGTTGCTAACATCAAACACGTCTATTATACTTTTTTAAATATAAAAGTATAATATTAAAAGGTAAAAAATATATATACTTGTTTTCTTCTAATAACAACGACTAAGTATATAATTTTTTAATTTCATTATACTTGAATAATGAGGGGTGTATAGGATTCAAACTCGTGACCTTTCGTTAAGTTAGCTTCCGATACCATGTCAAGAAACCAAATCATTAGATGTTTAAGCTAATGGTTGAGGGGGTTGAGGCTTTAAGATATATTATACACTCTAACACACCCCATTACAAGTCCTTTTATACTAGAAGTGTGGATGCAACACAAGATCTTCTGGTACTTGGAGCAAAATATTACACTTTAAATGAGGGGTGAGTAAAATTTGAACTTGTAACCTCTTATCATGTTGGCTTCTGATATACCATGCCAAGGAAAAAACTAAACCAAAAACATAAATTGATGGTTGAGACCATAGAATATATGTTATATACTCTAACACGTCCCTCACATGAGAGCTCTTTAGGCCAGAAGTGTGGATGCGACACATGCCCTCCTTATACCTAGCGCATAATATTTCACTTTAAGTGAGTGGTGGGTGGATATGAACACGGGACCTCTTATCATGATGGCTTTGATGCCATATCAATGAATCAACTCAACCAAAAATTTAAACTGATGGTTAAGGCCCCAAGATTTATTATGTACTTTAAATGTCAAGGAATTAACTCAACCAAAAGATTAAGCTAATGGTTAAGACCCTAAGATATGTTTTACACTCTAAAATTTCCCCTCACACAAGAGCGCTTCTGGTTAGAAGTGTACATGCAACACATACCCTTCTCTTATCTTGCGCAAAATGATCCACTTTGGCTTACGATACGGTGTCAAGACACTAACTCAACCAAAAACTTAATCTAATAGTTGAAGTACTCCTAGGATGTGTTGTATAGTCTTATACACCCCTCACGCGAGAGATCTTTGGGTTAAAATTACAGATGCAACACATGCCTCCTCATACATGGTGTTTAATTTTTCACTTGAAGGATAAGGAGTGGATGAGATTCGAACATGTGATCTTCCGTCATGTTGGATTCTAATACCATGTCAAAGAACCAACTAAACAAAAATCTTAAGATGACAGTTGAGGCCTATGTATATGTCATATACTCTAACATGGACAAACAATATGAAATTACCCGTTATAGCATTTAGAAGTACTTTTAAAAACGAAGGGAGTACTTTAGAAAAATAATCATGTTAAGGAACCAACTCAACCAAAATTTTAAACTCTTGGCTAAAGCCCTAAGATAACTTTTGTGCTCTAACAAATCATTGTTTGAAAAAATAACTGTTTAAGTAACATTTAGTGGTGTAGTATCGTAGTTAGTTGTTTTTAGAATGTTACACCCTATAGCATTTTAAAAACAAATACAGTGTTTTAAGTTTTTTTTTCTACATTTTTCTCAACAAATTATATTTTAACTACCATAACCTTTACTTATACAAAGTAATAATAATTTACACTTTTGATTGGATAATTAAATATCGAACAACTACAATTATACAACTACAACTATGTAACAGGAGCGGCAATCTCGATACATAATTAACATATAATAATAATATTTAATACAATAATATTGCGAAATTCTCAAAATGCCGACCTGTTAATAAGTTTAAATCATAAAAACTAAAACTGTTTAAAAAAAAAGTAAAATATTACATCTGATAACAAATATTGTTTGCTCAAAATGAAAAAAATACATCATCATCAAGTCATTAATAAAGATACAAAAAGCAGCTAAGTTCTCGATAAATTGTAATTGTTGCGGCCTGGATCGGAACCCAAACTAAATCCTGCACAATGCTGCCATCCATGTTACGGATGACAGCCGATTGAATCGGTCAGCGCTCAACGTCAAGCATAACTTCCTATCCAGCTCAAAATACGGAAATATACGCTACATTTACAAAATAATAATTTAAGTACGAACTTATAATTAATTGATAGCACCATATACTTTTACCATATTCTTTTTTTGTTACATACTTTTAATTCATTAAGATACCATTCTCGATCCTGACAGAAGTGCGTTACTGCTACTTATATAATTAGGTAATCTTAACACTTAAGTAAGTTCATTTGGTTAATACTCATAACCGTACCATGCATCATAGCATCAAAATTAATCAAGTTTATCACTGATCAATAAGCACATCAATATGGCACCTGATATATATATAAGGGTCTGGTCAGGTGAGTACCGTAGTCCTAAACCCTAACTGTGGTGGGAGTCGTCACTCCTCCCATACAATTTATGCTCGAGCTCTATAGGATAGGTACCTAACCCCCTGTCTTACACCGCATTTTACGTGCCGGCCAACACGGGCGCTGGGATTTTACATGTCAGTCCATGGTTCGACATTACCTTACTATCAGGCTCATTCAATCAATATTCATTCACACAAGTACATCACATTTTTATTACTACAATTTGACTTTGATAACCTTAGGTGATAACCTCTTTTATTTAATAAAGTTCTTAACCATAACGTAAAATTAACCTTTATGTCTTTATACATTCATTATTAAATTTTTACACATAAAGTTTTATTTATAACTTTATTTTAAATAGTTCGCTAATTCACGCTAATAACTTAATATTCTATCAATGGTCTCCAAATTAATATTTTCCACAAGTAGCTACTAAAATCTATTTGTCTTTAAATAAGTTCCCAAAATCAACATTTTCAACTTTACAATAAACAAAACTTTATTCTCTTCAAAAAAAAACAAATATTCTAATTAAAATTCAAGTTAAAATTGCATCATTTGGATAAGTTTTCAAAATTCTATAACTTCACCAAAAATCAATATTTCAAGTTTAGAAAAATAAGTAAACTTATTTGGTTTGCAAAAATCAACATTCTAGTTATAAAACAAATAAAACTTATAATTTCATATAAATCAATATTTCTAGTTTTAAAACAAGTCAAATTTATAATTTTTACAAAAGTCATTATTTCTAATTATAAAACAAGTAAAACTTGTAATATCACAAAATCAATATTTCATACATAGTTTGAGCGACAAGTATACTAAAAATACTTTTACATCATTTTACATAAATTTTGGTCAAATAGTTAGCAAATAAAATATTTTGTACTAAATAGTGATTAAAAGTTACTTTTATTATGAAATCTCATATATTCAAGAAAAACACTTCAACATTTAATAACTTATAAAAATTTCTCAAAAATATCTTTTTAATTTGTTATTTTATTATTATCACAAAAATAGTTGTAATAATTTAAAATAGTAAATTAAACTCTTCTTTATTTATATATATATATATATATATATATATATATATATATATATATATATATATATATATATATATATATAGATATATATATATATACATATATATATATATACATATATATATATATATATATACATATATATATATATATATATATACATATATATATATATATATATATATATATGATAGTGGTCGAATGGCCTATGAGTGTTTTGGGCCCTTTTCACATATAAAGATCGACTAAATATAATTCATCATACTAAATTTTAGATTTAAATAATTAACTTAACCACTTCAAAAATAAAAACTTTACGGAATAACTTAGAAATTTACTATAACCTTAAGGATAAACTTAAATCTAAAAATAAAATATAATAACAATATTCTTAATATAACCATACTTAATAAAAAAATAAGTTCATAAAATAACTTACTACCTTATAAACTAGTTTGAAGGCTAACATAAACATATTAATAAAGTTTTAACATAAAAATTCTTAAATATAATAACATTCCTAATGTAACACATAACTCATAAACATACTAGCACTATTTTATAACATGAATCATACTTAATATCACTAGAATATAATTTTGCACCCAACTTGTAACGGTCCGGTTTAAGTGACCCGGAAATCCATATGAAAATACAAATTCCGGTTCACCTTTTTGGACTTCAGAGAAGACTTTTCTCTAGGACCGTCAACGTTCCGTCGATAAAGAAATATAGATAAAACAAAAACAGTACCAGCGTGAAAAATAATAAGTCAGCGGAAGTTCTAACATACAACTTGAGAGCCTAAAGGCCTCTAAACTAACTAATTGAAGTAGCGGAAGCGAAAAGAAATACTCAATTTGAACGGTTATATGTATAAATTAACACTATGATTTAGAAATTGTCAGCAATATATAATGCAGTATATTATATTCTCTAACTTATTCAATTTAACTATAAATAAATGCTAACCAAAAATACTTTAATGGTAGGGATATTGCTCAAGATCAAATTACATGTCATTTTTCTTTAGCTAATAAATGAGTTATATTTGGCAGAAATCTCATTAGTTGTGACACTTAGAATTTTTCAAGTTTTTTAGTATACTGTATGATATATTAGATAAAATCATAATTACAGTGTGTGTGCGCGTGCGTGTGTGTGCATGGGTGTGCGTGCGTGTGTGTGCATGCGTGTGTGTCAGACCTAACTTTATTAAAAATTGCTCCCCCCAATTTAGTACTAACGTCCCATTTACTTTATACACTTTATCCAATGCACTTATTCAATCCTTAATATCTTTAATTGTGCATTATTAAAAATTATGGAAAGTTGATATAAATAATTCTTGCATTGAGACGGATCAAACAAGATCCCACATGACTATGTTTTAACTTGTAGATTAATAATAAAATACAAATTAAGGGTAAAAGATGAATAGTATTCAAAAAGCAAATAGAACGTTAATGCTTAATTGGAGGGAGTATATTAGTAATTATTTGAAATTATTTTAGATTATTATCTACAATATTATTATATGTGCGTGTGTTTCGGATTGCTAATTTATTTCTTTGACATAGAATGTTAATATTGATCTCTTATTAAATTGATATGAGATACAATGTTTTTGATATATAAGATTGATTTATTTATTTCTTTATTTGTCAGATATTGAAGATCATAAATTGATATGGATGGATGATTTAATTATATTTATTTCATTATTTATAGATATGGAAAAATATATCATGCTCAGAAAATTATATGGATGGATGATAAATATGGAAGATTATATTTTGATATTAATGTAGTTATTTTCCTAATTCAACTAATATATAAGGATATGAAAAACAATTGTTTTCATTTCCTTATTAAATTGATATGGATGACATTATTTTTGATATAGAAGACTATTATATCAATGCATTTATTTCTTTATTTTTTGAATGATTTGAATATATATATATATATATATATATATATATATATATATATATATATATATATATATATATATATATATATATATACATATACATATATATATATATATATATATAAATATATATATACATATATATATATATATATATATATATATATATATATATATATATATACATATATATATATATATACATATATACATATATATATATATATATATATATATATATATATATATATACATATATATATATATATATATATATATATATATATATATATATACATATACATATATATATACATATACATATATATATACATATACATATACATATATATATATATATATATATATATATATATATATATATATATATATATATATATATATATATATATATATATATATATATTTATATATATATATATAGTTTTGGATCACGTGAAACCCAATTAAAGTGGTGAAAACTAAAAACAAGTATACATAACACTTAAATGGTGTACATATTCCGATGGCAATTCTATAAATAAATAGATATTTTCTAAAAGGTGTACGTGATGGCATTTTTGTAAATAATATGAACTTTTTAATTCACAAAAATGTGTACACACTATAAGATAGTATATATACCTATTGCCATAGTATGTGTATGTCAGTTTTGTTTTCAGTTTTCATCACTTTAGTTGTTTTCACCTGATCTTTCCCATATATATATATATATATATATATATATATATATATATATATATATATATATATATATATATATATATATATATATATATAAATTATATATATATATATATATATATATATATATATATATATATATATATATATATATATAAATATATATATATATATAGATATATATATATTCAATCATTTAAATAAACAAAGAAATAAATACATTAATAATCATCTATATCAAAAATATTGTCTTCCATATCAATTTAATAAGGAAATGAAAATTTCAGTTTTCCATATCAAGATATAATATAATCTTTTACATTAGTTGAATTAGGAAACTAACTACATTAATATACAGTAATATCAAAATATAATCTTCCATATCAATCAAAAATGGAAATAATATATCAAATTTTCATAACATTATATACTTTTTCATTTCAATAAATAATAAAATAAATACATAATTAAGTCATCCATATCAATTTATGATCTTCAATATCTTCCAAACAAAAGAGATAAATACATCAATCTTCTATATCAAAAACATTGTATTTAAAATCAATTTAATGATCAATATCAATATTCGATATCAAAGAAAAAAGTTAGGTCCGACAAAAGGTATCTCTACTTGCAGACTCGTCTTAAATCTGACCTGAAGTAAGTGGATTTAAGTTGAGACATTTTAACAAATTATATAAATAGTTTGACCAACTTGATCTGAAAATTAGTAAAAGGTTTATATTAAAGTTAAAATTTATAAGTTGAAACAAATTATATAATCCATTTAATTAAACAAGTTAATATCATGTTGAGTCAATTCGTATAACCTAACAACTTTGAGAGTCAATTAAATATTATTTTTTATTTAGGGTTTATTTTCAACTACTCATTAATTGGTAATGCTTAAGTGTTCACTTGTAATGTCAAATATATATATATATATATATATATATATATATATATATATATATATATATATATATATATATATATATATATATATATATATATATAATTTCCAGATACTAATTTCTTAGTTTATAGATCATAAACCTTTGGCAAGTTTTGTCGGATAATTTAGAGTATAAACGTTAAAAACTCTTAAGTATATTATTATATATACTAAGGTATAAAAGTTTAAGCATAATTCTAAGTTCTCATTATATTAAAGTTTAATTCCATGAAAAAAAAGACAAGTATTATGAAAATAATAGGGTTAAAACACTACTAGATAAAAGACTTGTTGCAACGGTTAAGGACCGTTGCTGTAGGGCTAAAAAGCGTTGCTAAAAACTTTTTGCGATGGTTACAAACCGTCGTATTTTCTGTCGTTGCAAAAAGTCTTTTGCAACGGTTAATGCCATCTTTTTGCAACGGGTGCATCTTGTTTGGTAGTAACCGTTGCCAAAAGTCTTTTGCAACGGCTTCTTGCATCTTTTGCAACGGTAGCAGTTGACTGTTGCCAAAGATACAATCTTTTGGCAACAGTTTCTCTTGGTCGCACAAGACCGTTGCAAAAGGTCTTTTGCAACACCAACCTATATAAATAAACCGTTGCAAAAAGTCTTTAATGAAAAAGCTAAGCAAATGATAATTTTAATAATTGATAGCATAAGATGTAATTAGAAATTTGATTACAAATATTATAGTTAAGAAATTTACACGATTAACTTGTTATATCAAAAACTAAGGATCAATTCTTCCATAACCTAGTGCAACCAAATATTCACCTATACATCATTACGTCTAAAAAGTATCGAACAAACAAGTTCACAAAATGTTTCCAAAAGCCACACAAAATTCTAAATATGTTCTTTTACGGCTCAATTTCATCATCATTTTCCACCTCCTTGTCATCAGCTGCTTCACCATTTTCTTATGTTAAAAAAAAAATCAATAATCAACCAAAATGAACTGAATTAAGAAAGCATTTAAAAAAGAGACAAATATGATACAGGAGCTTTCAGGTCAACTATATCCTAAATGAAAGAATGAGATTAGACGGAATATAATAGATGAATAAGAAGGGAGAAACAAAGTGAATAGAGAGAAACAGAGAGAATAGAGAAAAGAAGCACAAAAGCAGAAACATAAACTTACCAGATAGTTGTTCGATTGTGCTCCTGTAGAGTTATGCTCATTGGATTCGATGTATAGAGGATTACCATTGCTTCCACTCCTTGACATTGAAGGAAGCACAATCTTCACACCAGGGTTAGCTTCAAGTAGCTTTTGAAGATCAGGGTTAGCTTGGAACACTTGATCCATAACTTGTGATTGCATGATTTGTAAGTACGCTTCAGGAAAGATATAGCTTGAGCTTTTGCCTCCATTCTTCAAAACAGTATTGGTAACACCTTTGCCAAATGTTCGCACAAGCCCGCTATGCTCTGGTTTCTTGATCACGTCGCCATAAGGATCTTTATGGTTAGATCCTTCACCTTGTTGAGATTGTATTGCCTTCATTTGCTCCTATCAATGTGTGAAAAGTTATGTTAAATGAAACGGAGGAAGTAATAGATATACAACTAATCTGAATTAATTTGACACACCAAACCACAATTCTCTTAATCTTCCATCTAAGAGAAATTTGCTATCAGTATAAATCGAATAGGTCAAGAAGTTCCGAAAAATAATCATGATCACTGAATTTGCAACCCAAACCACAATTCTCTTAATCTTCACAATCAGGAAGCAGAAAACACACCAATAATTTGCATACTTGTACAAATATTCAGCCACACCCCAATGAACCAGTGAACAATCATATATACATGTCAAACAACAATCTAAACAGGAAATTGTGCATATATGCAACAAACTCTTCTAATTCTAAATCTGCCTACCAAAAAACCACATTAAATTAGAAACAAAACTTATAAGCAAATTGCACAAAATAGCTCTTGAAAGCAAGAAAGACTAACACAATCACATACTTGAAAAAACCCATTACATTAGTCTAAACAACTTTTTACAGTAATCAAAGTTCCACTAAAACACACAAAACATTGGCCACCAAAAACCTACACATTACTGCATTCATATTGATCAGTCCTATATACAACCAAAACCAATAGTTAAGTGCAAAGAATTACCACCATATTTCTCAAACACATCTGAGCTTATGCCAAAGAACAACAGGTTGACCAGGGCACCTCTTAAGCTTGAACTCATACACCAAATTCTTACAAACCCCTCTCTTCTCCTCATAACTGACAACAAACATTCCCTATCTTAAGCATGATCTAAAGCTTCCTAATGACAAAAGAAAAAAAATCCGTCGCTTTTAGAGGTCTAGATTGCTTATACAAGATCAATATTAAACTAGCGATTACTTCAACTTTATTTGGAGAAAAAAAAAATCAAAATACCAATAGCATAATTACAAGTTATTAACTTTGCCTATACAGCACGAAGTTTTTGTTTTGTTGAATTGCTGGGACATTTTTCAGAAAAGGGGGAAAAATTCACACTCCTTTTTCATCTTTTAAAATTCACAAAAGTTAGGGTTTCATCAGGACAATTACCTTCGATTGGCGAAGCTAGGTTGGTTGTCGAGCGAGGTAGAAAAAATGGCGAGATATATCAGGGAAATAAAACTTGAGCAATGAAACCCAAAACCACCCACTCACCAATGAAATCCCCGAAGCCGACCCACAAAAGCCACGGCGATGGAGGAGGAATGAGGGAGAGTCGCCGCGGTTTGATTTCTGGCAGTGATAGCTAGCGATGGTGGAATGAGGATTGAGGAAGAGGGTTGATTTGCGGTGGTGGACTGGTGAAGTTGAGAGGGTGAGGAGAGAGAACGGGAAGAATTAGGGGAAGAGAGAGAAAGAGCATGAGGGAGAAAATAAGAAAGAAGATTAGATTAGAGGCTTTGATGATTAAACCAATTAAAATTTGACATGTGTACAATTAACCGGTTATTACAGGTAAAAACAGGTCAAGGTCCAATAATAAATTAAAACGTTTAAAGGTGGGTTTGTTTTGTAATAATCAAAAGGAGGGTTTAATATTTTCAGGCCACTAAAGGTGGGATTTATAATACTCTTGACCCACACCCAACCCATTTAATTAAACGGGTCAAGACCCTTGACCCACATCCGACCCATTTAATTAGTATGGTGAGTTACTTGAATAATTAGCCTCGTATTTAATGACCTGTCTTAGTATTGGTTAGTTACTTGAATGAATAGCCCCGTGCGATACATGATTTCAACAAATGAAATTTGAATATATAATTTGAAATTTTGTTAGAATTAAATATAATCGAAAACAATAATGGTGCCAGACATGATAGAAATATGAAACTTTGATAATTGTGAAGATAAAAGTGAAAATGGGAAATTTGGTGTGTACTGTAGATATATAATTATTTAGCTCATTAGCCTCATTATATATAATAAGGCTTTTATTAATTTATTGCTATTTTATATATAGGAATTTAATAAGTCATCTACAATAACAATTAATAACACTTAGAATATATAAATAGTATAAATAAGCTTTTTAAAAATGGAATATTAAGAAAATGATATTATAAATAGTTTTGGAGGGAAAAAATTGCATAACAAATTTGACACATGCATAAGTTCTTGCAACGGGTGTAAGATAACCGTTGCTAGTTTATTTAACCGTTGCCTTTTCTAATCTTTTGCAATGGGTATAAGATAACCGTTGCCTTTTCTAATCTTTTGCAACGGTTTACTTGAACCCGTTGCCTTTTCTTATCTATTGCAACGGTTTTATTGTACCCGTTGCTAAAGCTGTTGCTATAAAATAAACTGTTGCCAAAGGGTGTTGCCTATGCTCTTTTATCTAGTAGTGAAAGGACTATAAAATATTAATTTTATACCTGAAGACTAGGCGTGCACACGGTCCAGTTTGGTCTGATCCGACACTAAAATTAGACAAAATAAAAAATTTCGATCTGAAAAATTTCCAGACCGAACTAGACCGTTTAAATCAGCAGACCGGACCGTACCAAATCGTTTTACAATGGTCTGGTCTACGTTTTTTATTTTATATTTTTTCCAAATTAATGTATATGTTAAGCATATATTTCGCACCTACAATCATCAAATATATAAATTTGTAATAAATTGATTGCATCAAAATCATTCATGTAATATTACTATATAAAAATAAACATATTTTAAAATATCTAGGTAGCAACCTATTTTTTTTACAAAAATTATGGTTTTCGGTCATAGTGTGGTTTGCGGCCTGGTCAGATCTGAAAAATAAAAAACCGGGACCAAACCGTAAACCATTATTTTTTGGAAAAAAAACCAGATAAGTTCGTTTAGACCACAGACCAGATGAAATATTAAAATTACGGTTTGGTTTGCGGTTTATACCAAACTTTATTCAGCCCTGCTAAAGACAATAGGGTAAAAACCTAGGTCTAAACAACCCCTCTTGTATGAGACTGTCACATCGTGAGACAAGTCCATATAAATGGTCTGTTATGCTAAAAGGTTCTATTATTAGACTGTTTAACCCAAGTATGAGACACATTTCACGGTAAGACCGTCTCATACAAGAATTTGTGAGGTCTAAAAAGAATAAAGAATTAAAGCAAAGTGAAAGAATTGGGCTGAAATCCTTCGCACATGCTGAAAATGAAATTTTTGAAAACGGTGAGCGAAAAAAAAAATAATTGAATAAACTATTATTCAAACTTTTCCAAAACTAAGCGTGAAAACCCCAGACCTATGGTTTGGAGCTGTTCGCAGTTACTAACTGCGAACAGGTCAAAAAAGACAAAATAGCTATTCGCAGTTACTAACTGCGAACAGCAAAAAGACAAAATAGCTGTTCGCAGTTAGTAACTGCGAATAGCTATTTGACCTAAAAAAAAAAAAAAAAAAATTTTCTGTTTGCAGTTACTAACTGCGAACAGCTATTTTGTCTTTTTTGACCTGTTCGCAGTTAGTAACTGCGAACAGCTCCAAACCATAGGTCTGGGGTTTTCACGCTTAGTTTTGGAAAAAGTTTGAATAATAGTTTATTCAATTAATTTTTTTTTTCACTCACCTTTTTCAAAAATTCCTGAAAATGGGCTACGAGGTTTTCGCGGATCGCGAGTTTGGGCCCTCACGAGTGGAGATCAGAAGGGCTTCAGGTTTGTAACTAGGTATATTTGAAAAAAATAAGATTTTTTAATAACTTTAATCAAAAAATAAGTTTTGGCTAAACTTTATACCCAAAATAAGCGTCTTTGGCTTCAAAGCTAGGCTCGGTACATAATCGCTGTTACTAATAGCGAAATAAGGCTTTGACTGATCAATGGTCAAGTCGCTGTTAGTAACAGCGACTTTAGGCTTAGAAAGAATCTAAAGGGTGCCGCTCCTTTTGCATTTATCACGGATTACAAAGAATCTGCCCCTACATAAAGCTCACTAATTTTAAATTAAAATGTTTTTTCTTTTTCCTTATTGCGTGTCCTTAGAGTGAATGGATTAAAGGCAAAAGTAGCATCTATCATGTAATCTAATTCCACTTGTAATTAATCTTTTATCTTTATATAAAATATTAGTTTGAAAGGGTCCAAAGAAATGCTTTGGATCTTCCTTGGTATGCTTACCTTATTTTTATCCTTTTGCTAATTTACTTTAAAACACTAACGTCCCATTTAATAATAGATATTAAATAGTACTAATGATAATGAAAAGTTCGGTAGAAATATCTCTTGAGAAGTTTAATGATGATGCTTATTCTTGTTCAACAATCTTCTTTTCTTTACAAAATTCATTCCAACTCATTATCATTTTAAAATGTGGTATTATACGCTAATTAAAAATCACAAATTTTTGGCTCACAATTTTTTTTATGATCAAACTTTCACATAATACATATCATGAAAATTTATACATAAATTATTTTCAATTTAAGCATTTAATACCGATTATCAAATATATAATAATTATTTTATTTGATGTGGGATTACCTACAAATATTCTACATATGTAAAGACATTGAGGGATAGTATATGTGTAATTTTCTTTTGTTTTATTATGTTAAATATTGTCATCATAAAACAAAATATGATACCGATTATACATATACAGGGATAGTAAAACAAAATTAGTAAGCTTTATGTAGGGGCAGATTCTTTGTAATCCATGATAAATGCAAAAGGAGCAGCACCCTTTAGATTCTTTCTAAGCCTAAAGTCGCTGTTACTAACAGCGATTTGACCATTGATCAGTCAAAGCCTTATTTCATTGTTAGTAACAGCGACATATAGCTTGACTAAAATTTTGACCATTTCTTTATACTCGCTGTTAGTAACAGCGATTACATACCGAGCCTAGTTTTGGAGCCAAAGACGCGTATTTTGTATTTTAAATCAATCTTGACTTGACTAAAAAATAAATAAATCAATCTTCTATATTAAAAACATTGTATTTTAAATCAATTTAATCAGAGATCAATATTAATATCTATATCAAAAAAAGGTATCTCGACTTGCAGACCCGGCTTAAATTTGACTTGAAGTAAGTGGATCTGAGTTGAGACTGTTTTTACCAAATTATATAAATGGTTTGACCAACCTGATATGTAAATAAGTAAAAGGGTTATATTAAAGTCAAAATTTTTATGTTGAAACGAAGTTATATGACCCATTTAATTAAACAAGTTGATTTGAACTTCGAGCCAATTCGTATAACATAACAACTATGAGAGTCAATTAAATATTCTTTTTTATTTAGGGTTTATTTTCAGATACTCATTAATTGGTAATGCTGTTCACTTGTAATGTCAAATAAATAAATAAATAAATATATATTATATATATATATATATATATATATATATATATATATATATATATATATATATATATATATATATATATATATATATATATATATATATATATATTAATTTCTTAGTTTATAGATTAGGAACCTTTGGCAAGTTTTGTAGGATTATTTAGAGTATAAAGGTTTAAAAGTCTTAAGTATACTCTATATACTAAGATATAAAAGTTTAATTTAAGTATAATTATAAGTTCTAATTATACTAAAGTTTAATTTCAACAAAAAAATAAAAGTAAGTATGATGAAGACATTAGGGTCAAATTGAGGATAAAATATTTTTTAAAAAGCTAAAGACAATACGTAAAAACCTAGGTCTAAAAAGAATAAAGAATTAAAGTAAATTGGAAGAATTGGGCTGAAATCCTTTGCACATGCTGAAAATGGGCTACAAGGTCTTAGAAGGGAATATTTGAAAAAAATAAGATTATTTAACAACTTAATTTCAAAAATAAGCTTCGTGAAAACTTATTTCCCAAAATAAGCGTCCGTACATCCAAGCCTAGCCTCGGGAAGAATCGCTGTTCGTAACAGCGAAAGTGAAAAAAAAAATTAAAAGCCCAAAGTCGCTGTTAGTAACAGCGACTTAAAAAAAAATTTTAAAGCCTAAAAAGTCGCTGTTACTAACAGCGACTTAAAAAAAAATTCGAAATATTTTCCTGGGCCAAGACTCACATAACAGCAAGCCCAAAGCCCATTCACTTTAACCTTCAAACAATTATCTAATATCAGATAAACTAACTTTAAAAATTTGTTATATCTCTGGGCTTTTTTAACAGAATATATGTGTCATTAGAGCCATAAGAGTGATAGTCTTGACCTTTTGATTTCTTTTTGGTTCCTATTACCTACAACTGGCATTCGACTTTGTCTAAAGGGATGGGAAGCTTTTTCTTGTTGAATTTGAGGTGATGTTTTGTCCTCAATGAAAGGTAATGTTATTTTTAATGTGATTGTTACTAATTACTAACAAAAAATAATATTCAGGATATCAAGAAGAACAAAAACAAAAGTTCCTTGTCTTTTATTTAATATTGCTTGGCAAGTAAGTTGATATCGTAATGCTGTAGCCTATAGGTACAAGACACAAGACTAACTGGTAGGAGATCAAGAGTTCATTGATTTAGTTTGTTTATGTTACTAGTCCAATCTTACCTTGTAGCAAATTGCAGTTTAACTATATATGATACCGATATATTTCTTTATACCTGTGGCAGCTGTTGACTTTGCAACAGGTGATCAGCCATGGCCAATTTTTAAATTGCAAATGCAATTCAATGCACCTGGAAAATCTCCTCCTCTATCATCGTGAGTGTTATGTTGTGGTTCCAATTTCTTGGCACATTGACTGAATGATATTCCATATGACCCTTATAGTGTTTCTTGTTCCAGGGAGTTTTACACTGGATGGCTTACACACTGGGGAGAACGGATTGCAAAAACTGATGCTGATTTTACAGCAAACGAGTTGGGAAAGATTTTGTCGAGGAATGGCTATGTGGTTCTTTATGTATGTTAAAAGGACTTTTTACACACTATCTACAACTGTTTGTCCAAACATATCATATAGCTATTGAGACATATGATATAGCTATTAATTAAACAATAACAAGTTTTTAAAGTTAGTTCATCTGATATTAGATAATTGTTTGAAGGTTAAAGTGAATGGGCTTTGGGCTTGCTGTTATTTGAGTCTTGGCCCAGGAAAATATTTCGAATTTTTTTTTAAGTCGCTGTTAGTAACAGCGACTTTAGGCTTTAAAATTTTTTTTTAAGTCGCTGTTACTAACAGCGACTTTGGGCTTTTAATTTTTTTTTTCACTTTCGCTGTTAACAGCGACTCTTTCCGAGGCTAGGCTTGGATGTACGGACGCTTATTTTGAGAAATAAGTTTTCACGGAACTTATTTTTGGAATTAAGTTGTTAAATAATCTTATTTTTTTCAAATTCTCCTTAGCAGGAAAGATCGAAACAATTAAGCAATTTTAACAAATAAAATAAAAACATGAGCTTTCCGCTAAACTTAATTTTAAAAATAAGTATTTTTATGTCCGAGCCTAATGTTAGGTTTGTTCGCAGTTATTAACTGCGAACAAAAAAATTGGTCAAAGAAAATCAAAGTTGTTTGTTCGCAGTTATTAACTGCGAACAAAAAAATTGGTCAAAGAAAATCAAAGTTGTTTGTTCGCAGTTAGTAACTGTGAACAAAAGGGAGACAGTGTCATAACGTTAGAAGGGACGGAAAAAGTGGAAGTCATGTTTGTTCGCAGGTAATAACTGCGAACTACAATGTTTTTGTTTTTTCTTGTCCCTTTTAACGTTATGACATTGTCTCACTTTTGTTTGCAGTTATTAAGTACGAACAAACAATTTAACTTTTTTTGACCAATTTTTTTGTTCACACTTATTAACTGCAAATATACCGAATCTTAGGCTCGGATATAAAAACGCTTATTTTTAAAATTAAGTTTACCCAAAGCTTATTTTTTTGATTATTTTGTTAAAATATCATAATTGTTTCAAATTTTTCGAGTTTGGGCCCTCCCGAGTGAAGATCAGAAAGGCTTTAGGTTTGTAAGAAAATTTGAAAAAAATGAGATTATTTATCTACTTAATTCCAAATATAAGATTGGGGAAAATTTATGTCCCAAAATAAGCTTCCGTACATCCAATGCTAGCTTCGGGTAGAGTCGCTGTTAGTAACAGCGAAAGTGAAAAAAAAAAATTAAAAGCCCAAAGTCGCTGTTAGTAACAGCGACCTAAAAAAATAAAAAATTAAAAGCCCAAAGTCGCTGTTACTACAGCGACTAAAAAAAAATTTTTTTTTTTTTTAATTTAAGTCGCTGTTAGTAGTGTGTTCACGGACACTTATTCTCTTCCCAAAATCTCAACTACTGAAGTGGTAGTGTGTGTTGGTGTCCCACGTTTTGTTGGGATTAAAAAGAATGGCCATCTCAATTTGAAGACATTATATTAGAAGGGCAAGACTTAAAAAGAAGCAGGAGAAACCATGGAGGACTTATGATGACAATATACAGAAATAACCAACCTATCACTACATCCCCTAATCTATAACTACGAAGATTTCGTCCCTCCGCTAACAATTATGTTAAAATAATATACAAAGCTACCAATTTGCCTAATTATACAACTGATTTCTGCGACACAAACTAAACTCGATGACCCGTCATTGGCAGCAAAGATTGTCGTCTGTCTTGTTTGCCTCACATCTTTCTTTGCGGTGGTGGTTTCCCTTTCTTTTGGGCTCTGCTATCACTTTTAATCCTATCGGCATACATGGGCAAGCTTATTATCTCTTGAATCTCGTTCAACAACACGTCTTCAGTTATATTGTCCTTGATACTTTTCATAACCTGATTAAAGCAATAAAACGTTACAGCATACTCGAGTTTTAAAAGGCCACAACCCACAAGTACAACAGCTAGATAGCATATTTTAAAGTTAAGCATCTGTGCTGAACCTTTCTGTATGTGTTGAATTCATTTGGTGTGTTCTTATCAGTCCTTGTTCGCATCCAAACCCACAAGTCTTCCTCAGAATCATAGGAGCATTCGATTATTTTACCGTTGTATGAAGATGGATCTTCATCTGCAGAGTTTTAAAGTCAGATATATTATACAGCTGCAAACTCATTGTAGAAAATCGACATCAAAACCAAACAACGACCAAAAAAAAAAATTAAAAGCCCAAAGTCGCTGTTACTAACAGCGACTTAAAAAAAAATTTTTTTTTTTTAGTCGCTGTTAGTAACAGCGACTTTGGGCTTTTAACTTTTTATTTTTTTTAGGCCGCTGTCACTAACAGCGACTTTGGGCTTTTAATTTTTTTTTTCCACTTTCGCTGTTACTAACAGCGACTCTACCCAAAGCTAGGATTGGATGTACGGAAGCTTATTTTGGGACATAAGTTTTCCCCAATCTTATATTTGGAATTAAGTAGATAAATAATCTCATTTTTTTCAATCTTTCGGTTTGTAACTGGCATGTGTCTCGGATCGTGTAATTGGTTACGAACGGCAAGTTGACCCATAATGTCGGTTGGGCTAGCTTTATTTCTAAGCTTTATTTCCAAGAAAATTTGAACTAAATAAGCAAATTTATATAAAAAGTTTTAAACTAGACATAGGGGACACTTAGTTTCCAAAATAAGCATGAAATTTTCAGAGATGAGGTTTGAATTTATTCGCTGTTAGTAATAGCGAACAAAACTCTGTAGTAAAAAAAGTCAAGACTTTTGTTCTCTATTACTAACAACGAATAAAGAAAGCCCTGGACAAACAAGGTGAAACCTTTGTTCGTTGTTAGTAACAAGGAACAAAGGTTTGATCTTAGGGGAATGAATTAAAATGATTACAAAATAATTTATAAAACGCATCAATTCGTTGTTAGTAACAGCTAATATCAAACAAACATGCTAATAAAAAAAAAGTCAAAAATTTTTGTTCCCACTTAAACAAAGATGTTTGACTTTTTTTACCAACATCTTTATTCGCTAATACTAGCAAGTCTTTGACTTTATTAACCTTGTTCTTTCTTTGTTATTAGTAACAACGAACAAAACCAAAGTACAATCTTGAGAATTTTGTACTTATTTTGGGAAATTAATTTTCTCATACCTAATATAATAATTTTTATATAGTTTTGTTTATTTGATTCAAAATTTCTATTTCCAAAGCAATTTTGATAAAGGACTTTAATTCTAATGCAATTATTTTGTTGGGCTTTTATATTTATAATTATACAATGTGACGTGCTTCTTATTTACCATAGCTGCCACTTGAGTTTTATAATTAAAATTGACGGTTACAATTTTATTTTAACCTAATTAACTTCCCTACTCCACTTTTAATTAAGTGGGTTGTTACCTCCACCATTATATAAAGGGAGCATTTAATTGATTAGGTTGGGTGTAGGCAGTTTCTGAATTTACTCAAAGTAATTGTTGTATTTTTCTCTCTTATTATTCTCTAAAGTTTTTAAATGTGAAGGAAAATTAACTACTTTTTCTCATTCTAAATTTAAGCTGGCTTAATATGATTTCTATTACTTTACAAAGATCAGTTATATAATGCTTATAATTGGTTGCAAACCTTTTGTATCTCAAAAGTTTATTTCAGGTTTTAAGCCTAAAATTTAAGTAGGCGGAATAACGCTTTTAAGAAATCTAAATATTGCCTCGATTTGGTATCAAATTTCCTTATACAATATTGTTTATTTATTTCAAGTTATTTAATTCGTTGTAATTTCAATTCCTGAATTTTGTATTAGACTGAAAAGACTTGTAATCTCGATTCGGTGCTTGTAATCTCTTCAAGTTTTATTTATATAAAACATATAACAATCCAAAAATGTTACTTTTGAAATTGTAAACGATTTTTTATTTGATAAATATAAACGCTATTACTTGTAATTTGCTTAATCTGTTAATAAGCATATCATTATTGGGTCGGATTGACCCGAAACAAATAAATCAAACAACCTATTCAAATGCCTTTAGTTTGTCTATTATATATATATATATATATATATATATATATATATATATATATATATATATATATATATGTTAAGTGAATTGAAATCAAGTTGATCATATATATTATAGATCGAATTAGAATTGTGATTTCTACCCAATAACCAAACATATTAGATTCAGATTAAGGGGTTTTTGACCCATTAATGTATGACCCAAACACAAAATTTAATTCTATCTAAAATAAATATAGCATGCATCTTCCATATGCAAATATATTCAATCCAAATATTCAAAACTTAATACATAAATAATTTCAACTAGTTATCCCAAATTATCATCAATTTAGAACCTCTAGAAAATCAATTTTCTATATGATTGAGATTATTATATATATTAAACTAATGTATAATATTACCCCCTTTTCATTATATTTGCAACATAAGACTTTGTGTAACATCATTCAAATTTATTCATATATTACATCTAATTTATAAGAAAAAATATAGTGAGATATTGTTTATTTGTCTAATTGTGTAAAATCATATTATTAATTTTACTAATATTTTGTTATGAATACCTTGGGATAATAATATACGTAAAAAATCCTTATGTTGCAAATATAATGAAATGGAAGAAGTAGTTGTTATACACAAATAAAATGACATGAGTATTATTCTAGATAGAATAGGATCTTCAAAACTGAATCTCTTAATTTATTGAATTTTTGCTAAGCATAATGCTCATATATACCCAAATATTCAATGTAGGGCAAATTTATTTTTTATTCCTATTCCACGTGGAAAGAATCATACAATTTTATTACAAAATATCACAATTCTATTATAAAATCGTTGATATTGTCAATGGTTCTCTTTAGGCTTTACGGAGAAGATAATACATTTTACCTTAAGCTATTAAAGCATAAAATCGTTTTATTTATCAATAATTTTAAGATTAAACTAGTTTCGACATAATTTCTTATCCATAAAAGAAAATCAACTTATACAAAACAACCATAAATTGGCAAACCATCGTGGTATATAATCAAAACCATGTCAACGCTACAAAACGTCAAATATTATAATCTAAAATTTGAGAATACAAAGCATAAAGTTTTCAAAATTGGCTTAGATGTAGAGGCACCTTTTAACCCAATTGTGTTATATGTGTCATGTTGTCTTGGGCAAGTTTTTTGTTATGTCCCTTCTCTTTACATGTACCATATGCACGTGACCAACATGGTCATTCATCTTTCTCGTTGTTAAACCTACTTGTACAAGGTCGTCTTGCGCCCTCTTTCCTTTTGGATTCATCGATTATGAGTTTGAGAGTTGTATACCGAGACATTATGTATATGAAATGCTTTGGTATTAGCACTGCAGTTGATAGAAGGATCTACATAATTAGTATATGAAATGCTTTGGTATTAGCATACATCAAGTACATGTGATCACGATAACTTATATATTTTGAGCTTATCACAAGTGCAATACTAGTCACAAGTTATTATATATATAGAGCAGTTATGGTTCCTAGGTTATACATTATTCATTTTCTCCTGCCATCTCATTATTAGAGAGAATTAAGAGTGATAACATTAAGGGTCGTCACTCTAGGGAATACGTGTTAATCTAGAAGATCTGATCACTTCTGTTTCCAAGATTGCCTCTTGCGACATGGAATCAGGTATTCTTCAGTTTTGTCCTTTTATTTTGTTCTTCTAATTCACCATAATCGATCATGTTCGTCAGTAATGGTTTTCACCATATTTTGTTCCATCAAATGGTATCAGTCGCGTTTTTATGTTGAGTTTTTAGGACAGTTTCGTTGCACGGTTTTAATTGTTTGATTTGGGTTTGAGGCATAATTACATTTTGTCAACAGTGTTGCATAATAATAAGGTAACACCAAAACAAATACAGTTGGATAACAAAATTAGAAAGAATTAGCACTATGTTAATTTTAAACATAAATCTGTGGAATTTTCAGGAAATTTGATCTAATAATTCCATATCTTTCTGCCATTTTTTTTTTGTATTACAGATTAAAATTATCAGTTTTTATTTACGGTTTCTCCATTGTTTTTCAGTTGCAAATTTCTGGGTATTGATTCCTCTTTCAGTGGCTATTTTTTAGGATATACAGTTTCTTTTTATATCGCTTAACCGTGTTTTTTAATCAATAAATGTTTCCTATTTATATAGGAAATTCATTTTTTTTAAGGTCTTAGAATCAGTTTTTTTTTTTTATTTGATTGATGTTTCCCTTTTTTTTTTAGGAAATTGTTTTTTTAGGGGTTGGAATTATTTTATTGTTGGATAATTTCCACAATTTGCCTAATATTATTAAGCTCCTTTTTTTTGGATTATGATTTCATCATCCACTTTTAATGGAGATATTTTAGGAAATCAATTTATTATAAGTTTTGAGAAACACGTTTTTTTTTCTTGAAATTATGAATTATTAATTGCTCTGGTATTACAATAATTTTAATGTTATTGTAAAATAGGATATTCGGAATAATTTAAGTTTAATTATAGTATGGTTTTATATATATCAGAGGTAATTTGATTGACACAATAAGTCGCCAAAGTGACTTCTTTTGTTAAAATTAAATTATTAACAGTATAAAAGGATGATTCATATAAATTATATTATTATTGATCAGCTCAAAAGAAGGTTCCTAATATTATACTTGTGTGAATTTTTCGAGTTGTGATAAACATGTGATAATTATTATATAAAACTATTATGTTTATTTGTTTATTAAATTTGAAACATTATTATATATTGGAAATTGAGTGATTTGGATCCTTATCGATTAATTTAATATGAAATGTAAGTCGTGGTATTTGTACCATAAAAATCGGAAAATTAGATAAATATTTTGTTTCAAGAAATTAAATGTTGAAAACTTTCATATATTTGGTCGCTCAAATAGTATAAATTTTTTTTAAAAAAACTTGTTATTTGAATACGTTTTAACAATTTTATACAAACAAACGAAAATTGCATAATAGTTTTTAGTTTTTAAAAAAAACAAAAAAATATATTTGGACACTGATCTAGACCTTAAACCGAGTAGACTCTAAGAGTTAGGGTTTGGGTCCAATATTTTCAGACCGTTTGAATTTGGATTCGGATATGAGTCTAACAAAAAAATTTAGTCAAATCTGAGTTTAATTGAACCCGATCTAAATCTGACACATGCCATCCAAATTATCAAGTACTCCCTCCGTTTCATGACGAAGTTCCCACTAGGAATGTTCATAAGAAGTAATAAAAATAGAATTTTTTAGATAGTAGTTATATTATTTTATTGAATAATAAATATGATGGAGATTTATGCTTAGGGTGCTAACTGGCTTCGAATCAATCCAGCTGTTACTAATTACTGTTAGCTTGAAGTTTAAGAAAATATGCTATGTGAAAGACAAACTTAAACTATGGATTAGCAGGGACAAGTATAGTATCTAGGAGACATACAAAAACTTCATTGTCGACGACTCGAGAGTCACTTGGGAGAGATTTGTGTGAAATAGACCCTCTATTCCTAAGGGTAAGTTTGTGGTTTGGATGATAATGCTTAATAAATTGAAAACAAAGAACAAATTATGCAAATGAAAGTGGTGGACAAAGATTTGTGCCCTATGTACATGACAACAACTGAATCTTCTGAGCATCTGTTTTTTGAATGCCACTTTAGCTCCAAGTGCATCAAGGAACTTCAGCATTGGCTAAGTATTAATTTGTTTCCTCTGAACTTGAAGATGATTGCAAAGAAGAAATGGAAAGGGAATAATTTCAGAAGACAAGTAATAATCTCTAGTGTCTACAGCCTATGCTACCACATTTGGCTCACTAGAAAACAAGCTATCTGGCTAATGCAAATGAACACTGTTGAGAAAAGTCATTTACTGTGTTCGTCAGACAATTTTGTTTAGATTTACTGCTTTATATCCTATAAAATCTCGAACCAATGTGTTGTTTCGAGAGCTTAGGCAATAGCTTTTTACTCTTTGTTCCTTGAGGGTATCTTCCCTATTGTTTGCACATGAAGAGTAGGTTAGTACAACCCTTCTTAGAAGATGGATACTTCCTCCATACTGATGCTGATGTTTAGAAGGATTAGAGTTAGAATGACAATTCAGTCCGAATTCGACCCTAGTCCGACTCTATTTGAGGAAAATAATCAGATTCGAGTCCGAGGATAAAGTTATTCGACTTCGACTCCGACTCCGAATTAGAGACGGACCGGAGTTGGACCTTATTAAAAATATGACATTCCGACCCGACTTCGACCCTGAAAGAAATCCGACTTTGAATTTGTCTTTTACCCTAATTATTTGTTTCTTTTAAAACTCTAGACGTAACTTATTCAAGTTCTCTTTCATACTAATTGTAATTTTTGATTTTGAAAAACTACTTGATATTTTTATTTAGATTAATCAATAAAAATATAACAAATCAGATCAAGGGAAATAAAATACGCCAAATCAAAATGCGAGAACTTTTGTTATATTGTAGTATTAGGATCATTTCTCTTGTTAAATATGAATTCAAAGTACATATGTTTTTGTTAAATTGTATTTGAAAAATATATTTTGTTAATTTTGTATGCTTTAAAATCATTAATACAATATCACAATGATAAAGTTTGATAATAATCCGACTCCGCATCCGACTACATTAGAGGTCTGAGAGTCCGAGTCGGGACAAACTTAGAGTATGCATAATCCGACTCCGAGTGGAGGTGGACTGAAAAAAAAAAGTCCGACTATTATCTGGAGCAAAGTCGGAGTATGTATAATCCGAGCCGAGTCAGACTCATTGCCATCCCTAATTATAGTCCTCTGTCTTCTGCTTGTATTGTCTTGGTATTGATTGCAATGAAAACTTTCTTTTTCCAAAAAAAATAATGGAGAAAGAGTGAGAATAACAAACATTCAAAAAATATTAAAAGAAAATTAGTAAAAAAAAATAAAAGCCACAACTAAAAAAAATATTTTTCCAAAATTTTCAGATCGTTTGAATTTGGATTCGAAATGAGTGAAAATAGAGCCAAAATCTGAATTTAATTAAACCCAACCCAAATCCGACGGATGCCCATTCAAATTGTCTGAAGTATATGAAAAATGCTCCTTGAAAACTGCATATCACTGTCCAAATCTGAAATGCCCATCTCTGGCCTGCTAAAGCTGACTTTGGTGTCTGCACCTCTAACCATCTTCCATTTTCTATAAAAAATTCCTTAGATCTTGTCTCTATCTCTCACCATAATTTTAACAATAAATAAACTTCAATTTTACTTAGAATCTTTGTCGTAAATTCACCAAATCTCACTACTTTTACATTAAACTACTCCTATCTTAGAAAACTTACTCCTACACCAAACTGTACACTCTCTAAGTACACTCTACCAGTATGAACACAAACAAGAGAACTGGTTCTTCAAGACAAGAATCTCTTTTCTAAGACTACCTTTTTCACACTTTCACCTTTCTTCCTTAATTCCATCTCCATTGTCACTTAAGAGTCAACAGAGACACTTCCTTTTTAAAACCCTTGTTTGATTTTCACTTCTCTCTCTAAACAACTTTCTCTCTCTACATACAATGAGGCCTGTTATAGGAAGGTACCCATCAAGTGATGGTGGCCAGCTTGGTGGGGTTATTAGGAAAGACAGGAAATGCAGAGATGTGGCTTTTTTGGTTATCTTTATTGCTTTCTGGGTGGGAATGATTGTGAACTCTAGCTTTGGATTCAACAAAGGAAATCCACTTAGGTAATTCAATTTTGAAGATATATCAAAACCCTTTTCATATTATTCTGTTTCCTTTATTGGGTTGCATTCTTTTTTTCTTTTAATTTTTTGGAATGCTTGTTGTGTAAATCTTTTAATGGTATGTTCTTGATTGTTTTGTGCTTTCCTGAATTTCTATTTTAGAGTTTTAGCTTTTGTTTTAGTAAACAATGGAATTTCCATTATGGGAATTTTGCAATTTTGTTTTTGGTTTCCGTTTGAGAGGAAATTTGAAAGCTTTCTTCTTCATTTGGAACTAAAGTAGGTTAAGGGAAGGTATAGAAAAGGTTTAAGGTTTTAGAAGATCTTTTGTTGTCCAATTTGAACCGTTGGATTAGCTAGCTGGGAGTAATTGTGGTAGGTATTTGAATTTGAGTGATGGTAATAACTGGTGAGTACAGATTCTAGAAAATAATCTTGTCTTTTGTGTTAGAGTATGTAACATATCCCGGAGCCTCAACCATCTTTTGGTTGAGTTGGTTTCTTGGCATTTTGTTGGTAGCTATTTTCTGCTAGAATAACATTTCAACTATTTTTGTAAATGTTTTTGTCCAAGGATTTTAAGGTTTTATGAGTTTGTAAATTTCACTGAAGAATTTGTAATGTAATTGCTATAGTAGTTTGTTTATTCAATTTGGTCATTGAATTGAAGTGTTGAGGTGCCTTTACATGACCACCACTATTTATGCGCTTCTTTGAATAGTAGCTCAGCGAAGTATTCTTGCTCGTAAGGCAGTGCACAGGCAGGGATTAGAGGTTTTTGGTTTCAAAGGTTTAGGATTTCTCATGGATTGACTATTAGAACATTATAGGATGCTTATTGACAAGGGGATGACAAGCACATTTTCCCGGATAGAAAATGTGATTGATTTACTCAATCTGCGTTCATACATGGGAGATGCTAATTTCGATCAGAATGATTGAAACTTTTGATTATATCTTTGGACGATATCTTTGAGGACATTCTACTGATTGATGACTGAGTCTGTGTTGCTACTATTTTGCGAAGCAAGATTTATGTCTTGCAAAAAGTTACATTGCACTGATTGGATATCACGTCTCACTAAAGTTTCAGTTTCTTGATCATACAGGCTAGACGTATGATTGATAACCCATTTCCTTACATGTATGTAGGACGGGGTGAAACCTTGGATTACATAGTCTTTGAGCTGCGTTAGAGAATTTTGGTTGATGGATACTGCATTAAGCTGTATCAGGGAAAATATGTAAATTCCTTGAAGGGTGTTCTGTAGCCTTCTTGAATAGTGAAAAAGTTTGTACAGTTTGTAAAGCGGAGAGCTGGGAGCTGGGAGCTGACTACTCACTCATCCCCCATCTCTACAAATTCAACTCAGGTTTTCTACAGAAACAGACCCTTTCTCTTCAACCGTCTTCTGAAAGAATGATTTAGTACCAAGTAGGAAAATTTCTAAAAGACAGATAGCTACTGGCTCATATGATTTCGAGTGACCTTGAATATGAGAACCTTCATTTTGAGGGTTTTTACTGGAGTTTCAGTAGTCATTTTTGTTTGCTAATTGTTTAGGAGTAGAAGAATATGTTTGCGGATTTGAATTGCTATCATGTGAATCAATGTGCAACAAGAACTCTTCACCAAGCTTATTCAATTTTCGAACCAAGTCTTAGAAGAATTATGGAGAGAAGAAGAAAAAGAATTGATTTTATTGATTGTAATAGAATATGGAAAGAGAAGGAACAAGGAAATATAAATAAACAGAGAAAATCAGATGATGTTTTGTCACTTGATTTTATCACTTACGCATTATATCTAATTACAAAACATCAGATTACTAAGCAACATCAAATTATACGACTCATCAATTTTAACGAACTTATGCCTATATGCCTTACTACTTTATTGTATCAAGCTTGAAACAAACTAAGTATAGAGTTTAACCCAACTAACTTGGTCACTTATTAAATGCATCATAGGTGTCAATTGTCAAGGAACCAACTTAACCAAAAGTTTAAGCTGATGGTTGAGGCTCCAAGATATATTATATAGGCCCCAAGATATGTTATATACTCTAACACACCCCTCACACGAGAGCTTATAGGGCTAGAAGTATGGATGCATCACATACCCTCCTCATACCTGCTGTGAAGGGTGGTTGGGATTCAAACATGTAACCTATTGTTACGCTGGCTTCTGATATCATATCAAGGAACCAACTCAAAGCTTAAGCTGATGGTTGAGACTCCAAGGTAGGTTATATACTCTAACGTAAACTTATATTGCGGAAAAGATATTTGGACCAAATCTTAGATGATTTCAACATTTGTGATACTGCATCCGGGTACGCTGTTGAGTAAATTGTAAACATGGCCCTTAGATAAGAGATTTGTAGTCAGCTATTCTGCCATCCATTTCTCTAGGTTATCAGGTGGTGTTTGTTTCCCGTGTGCACTCAACTTTGTGTGTTATCTCTAACTGATTTACTTAGGGGTCTATTTGTTACACCCTTAGATCTGCTACAACGATTCATAAAGAAAACGGGATAAAATAAAGAAACAAATATCAAATTTAGACAAAAGGTCTATTGTTTCTCTCAATTGGCAATTCGAGAACCAATGTTTCTCCTAAACTAGGCAAAGATTAAATTGTAGCTGATTCTCACATGCTTCCTTGCAGTCTCTTCTCTATATAATGATTCTTTTGTATCTAACTGGTCTCCTTTAATTGTTTTCCCACTATCCACACTCTTATCCATAGTTACATGGACATGGGACATAGCCACGTTCCGCGATCCGGGAATGTCCGTCCACAATCACCGTGAAACATGATCCAAATCGCTTAAGGTGACGTCCCGATGTGGAAAAAAAAAGAGGAAGTTGAAACCTAGAAAACTAAAGAATATCCACTTAAAAACAATGTCTTAAAGCAAAAAATCAATTTAATTCAATTTTATTTCCAAATATATTTTTTATACCTAATGTATTCGTACTAATCGTTCCCGAGTCAATCTAGGTTGTGTTCCTTGTTCCCGTTCCTGTTCCCCTTTTTGAACCAAATGTCATTACGGGTAACAATGCTCTTATCTAACTGCTTGAGAAACTCCAGTATGTTTCCTTTACTTCCCTTCGCCGTCCTTGTATATTAAGTGAAGTGATTGCTAAATAATCTACTTTAGGTGTAGCGCTGTTGAATAAGAAATCTACATTACTTTCTTCCACTACTTAATTAACTATTGTCAAAGTATGAAAAATATCTGTACATAGAATATTCTTTAGATATGTTTTTTATGTTTCGACCTGCTTTTATCGCTTGAAGTAATAATTATGTTGCATTCTAGGTTAAATTATGGGTTGGATTACAAGGGAAATCTGTGCGGCGACAAGTATGCCAATCTAGATCTCCATGAACTGGAACTTAGATATTGGGTAAACCCAAATCAGGTTTATGAAAGTGGAATGAAGAACAGTGTCTTCAAACTAGCAGATGCCCGGAGTATTTGTTTGTTAGATTGTCCGATTCCAGCCGAAGATTCCCTTAACTGGGTCTGTGATTATCCCGATGGAGATATTCATCTCACCTTAGATGAATGGATTGACAGAAATTATGATTACTTCGAGTTCCTTACCCCAGATATGAAGAACAGTTCACTTCAACTTCAAGGGCCTTGTTACCCCGTCATTTACCCTAGTGTTAATGGTAAGTACGCGGTTTTCTATTGTATTACGCACTTACAACTCATGTACCCGTAATATTTTTTCTGTCTTATGTAATTGTTAGTGATATTTGTAAAGTTCTGTTTCTGCTTGCTTCATAGTTTTCTGGAGCTGCCAGTTTATAGCTCGTCCGTCAAATATGTCTTTACGGCATTGGCAACAGATGGGAGGAGTAAACATCAATGAAGGCCTTGAAATAGATAATTCAATCCACAAAATTATCAACTCTCGATCATCTGTCTTGAAGGTGGAGCAACCTTTCTATTTACAGTGTTTGTTTCATATATAAGCCTATAACTGTTTGATAGTGTAGATCTTAATACGGGGTTTTCGACTATCTTCCTTGCCAAAAAACTTTGGTCTCTGTCTTTCGAGGGCATGGACACCCGAGTTCACATGAGTGACACTCCAAATCAGACAAAATAACAAGATGCAAACAGTAACTTGACATAAAAGGATCTGAAATATCAGTAACCATTAGTGCCAGAAACTCCTTGCTGTATCTTTGTGATAGTGCTTGCTTATGGAGAAAGGCTGTAGAAGTGTTGTTAACGGCATATTAAGATTTATTATCTTCTAATTTTTTAAGGCCATTTATTAAATTAGTTGTGTTTGCAGAGATACATGGCTGATATTGGAAAGTCATGGCCAGTACTCTTCATTTGTGGTGGAATCCTGCCACTTTTCTTGTCAGTAATTTGGCTGCTGCTTATTCGACATTTTGTTTCTGGGATGCCGTGGATTACAGTCATCCTTTTCAATATTCTTATAATATCGGTTACTATGTTCCTTTATCTAAAAGGTTAGATTTTCTTTTAGCATAAATTCTTCTTATCTGTCAATTAATCTAAAGCTTGATTGCTTCATTATTTAAGTTTACTTGACATCATTATTTATCTACTATAGTATAGGGTCATAATCATATATTGATTCTTGGAGGCTCATATTGATTATTGCTTGCATTTCTTTCAATTTTTTCCTCAGCTGGATGGATGGGTAATGACGCTGTTACACCAATTATCGGGGAGCATGACCCATATGTTCATGTATATGGAAGGGTAGGTACTGTTTTCAAACTTTGACTTCAATGGAAATGCACAAGTTTATCTCATCTAATAATATTCAGATCTCAGCTTGAGTGTTGAGTCTACCAGATTAGGTGCGATATCTAAGCTGCAAGTAACTTTGATAGATTATTGCTTTTACTTTTACTGTATGCATGTTAACTTAAGAATTCTAATGTTTACATCAGAACATACCTTGATTTGCAATTTATCATCTTGATGTCAATTGAAAGGCACCATCAACAAGCAGGATAAAAAGATGGAAGTTTAATATTGCAATTGACAATGCTTCGCCGCTAATGTGGCTAAAATCAATGGAGAAAGTATCTAGGAGGGCATTATGCCATTATGGACAAATACAAAAATAACATAAGCTGATAGTTGTTGGAAAATGAGCAAAGGGCTGCAAAAGAAAAAAAAATATTTTTGACACCACGTATTTAAAAATAAAAGTTTCTGGGATTTAGATAGTCTGTAAACAAGAGTGATAGGAAAAGAGAAAGAGGGGAGGTCTCAAAGTCAATAGTAGTGGAATAAGCTACTCATGATTTTGTATTGCCTTTGAAAGAGTAAAGGTCCAAGTGTGTTTCGTACATGCACCGAACCAAATTGATTGATTAGGTGGGAGGTCACTAAGTTATTAAATGGGATCACCATCCTTGCAACAACTGATTAATAGTACTACTGCCGGAAAGGGTAAAGGCTCATTTCTTATGTGCATAACACATATCAATTTCCTTATGAGATGACTTGCAGTTACGAATATCTGCTAGCTTTGTTAATTTCTACCTAAAAGCTGCTGCTTCGTGTAGGTTGTTCCATCAGTGATCAATTTCTTATTGCTGATGGCAATGTTCCTTATCAGACTGTCTTTTGATTGTGTATCAGGAGCTAACTCATCTTCGTATTGCTGCTATTGTGATGACTGCTGTTATAGGAATCGCCATCCTTGCATCTATAGCCATAGTCAGACGCATCCTTATGGCAACAACGGTTCTCAAGGCAAGTCAATCAACTTTTGTTTGCATGGTCTATGATGTGTAGATTTTTAAAAGTTGTGATTTGTATATCTCATGTAATGGTTAAAAAAAAAAAACTAAACTCCCATCGGAAAACTAATCTACATGTTAAGAGAACTGTTAGTATGTGGGAATTGAGTCTCTCATATACTCAAACCTATATTGAGCTATAGTAGTTTCGTTTTTTTTTTTTTTTACCACTTCTTGATTGCGTCTTGGCACTTGCACGTTTTTTAAATGATCATATCATGAACTTTAGGATAAAGACCATGAATTAGTCATGGTCGCTTATCTCGACTATGCCAAGCATAAAACCTATAAATAATGCGTATAGTTGAGCTTTAATCTGATGACATGTTGCTTGAATTTGTTCTAGGTTGCTGCAAAGGTTATAGGAGAAGTTCAAGCTCTAATGATATTTCCAGCTATACCATATGCCATACTTGCAATCTTTTACATGATCTGGTTATCCGCAGCATTACATTTATTTAGTTCTGGTGAGGTTCGTCAAAATAATTGTGAATCCAATTGTTGCGCTTATGATCTTGGGTCAAAACGGATTACTTGTGAACGGTGTTGTGGTTACAGCATCCATTATACTCCTCACATAGGAATCGCCATCCTCTTCCATTTGTTTGGTGGTTATTGGGCAACACGTTTCTTCATAGCAGGTTCATCCACCGTCATTGCTGGTTCCGTTGCTTCCTATTATTGGGCTCGTGGTGATACATCGGTAGGTGACTAATTAGCTAAATATTTTTGATTAGCATGTGAGCATTGCATTTATTACTCTGTAATTGTAGTATATTGTTATTTTTAAATTTAATTTTAATATATTAACAAAAGTGGCGCACCACATCGCCAAAAGCCCAAAATATGGTGTCAAATAAGCAAAGTTAATATGTTATTTTGATGAGTACTTTGATGAGATCTAGGATTGTTGGAAGGAGTATTTGGACGAGTTGTTTGATAGATTTAAGGAAGGCGACAAGCGACAACTTGATGGAATGAGTGAAAGAGATTAAGGAGTTTATGAGATGAATAAACTAAGTTGAGGTGAAAGAAACGACAACAATAATGCTAAAGCTTTAATCCCAACAAAAGAGGTGGAAGAAGCTATGAAGAAAATGAAGCAAAAGAAAGTAATGAGTGTGAACGGTATTCCTATTGCGACTTGGAAATCTTGAGGGGATGAGATTGAATTTGCTTACCGACTTCTTCTACAAGAGATTTACAAATTAGAAAAACAAAGGGGATACCTAATCGTTGTAATTATTGGGAGAATTGACCTTATTACTCATGCTATGAAGTTATGGGAGAGCTTTGTTAAATCAAGAGGGCTTCTTATATATGCTAATGTGCAAGGGGAGCTAAAGGGTCTCTAGTGGTTAATCAAGCTGAATGAGTACTTCAACTTCCAGGCCTAAGCACTTCTTAGTTGCTGACTTTGGTTGGGAAGTCTTAAGTTTCAAGGGCCCTTAGCTTTGATCAAAGCCTTTAACATAAGTCAAACATTATCATAACTGTCAATTATAAGCAAGATATTTGCTAGCAATCCATCTTTTTGTATGACCTTCTAGAACCTAGGGTATTAGAGAAGACTCAAAGGTCTTTGGTTTCTAAACTACTCAACCACTAATCATAGACTCCACAATTTAGTATTTAATCTTAAACATAAAAATAGTGAACTATAGAAATCGATTAGAGTGAGGTTAAGTACTCGTTTTCGGGATGCCTCCTCCATTGACTATCCTTCTTAGTAATGGTCATTGGAGTTCCAATAGACCTTCCATGGACCACAAAGAGGCTAAATTCCATCAGTAATCACCTCGCAATCATACTAATAAATCATAAAGCCCCCAACCTTGAAGAATGACTCCTCACCAATTCTTAAGAAATGCATGAAACTAAACATAATAGGGCCTAATATGATCATTTTCTCTAATTAAACAAGGATTAAACTAATTAATTAAGGATTTACAACATTGTTAAGTAATTAGAAAGTTAAATTCATGAGCAAGTAAATAATCTTATTACTAACATGCATTCAAAATATTACAAATAAACTTGCCCATTAACATAAGTAAACAAGGAAATATAAAAGGTTAAAAGTTACACTATTGAAAATGATGAATACGGAGCATTGATAACAATAATCACGATTGATCCACGGTAAGCTGTTGTTTGAGCCATTTGTTGGGATCAAAGCTATTACATTATCATTGCTGTGTAAGCATCATTTGAATAGCTTATGGAGTGCTTATGTATGTTAAAGGAAGGAAGAACAAAGGGCATTTAATTTGGAGTAAATCAACAGGCATGAATACGCCACGTAGCATCACTTGATTATTGTCAACAGTGTATGGTTCTTGGCTGCATCAGCATTTGTTCTAAAGATGTATATCAGTGCTTCCTCTTTTGACTTGAGTGAGACCACACAGAATAGTAATACCTAGTTTACAGTTATAATTTTCCGTCGCGGGGAAGTGATGATGATAATGTTATATCATGTGAAATAGTTAATGCCTTCATTTTTTGTATGCCTTAGAGTGGCTTACATGCTTGACCTTAGAGCTGCTTCTTCTCTTGGGTATTTGTGATTGAAATGAGATTAATTAAGTTGTTTGTTCTGGCTACATAATTAATATAATTTGACCGCACTATATTATTGATACTGAGTGCAATATGTTAACTGAGGTCTTTTGGACTCACTTCTATTATTTGCAATTGCAGCCGGAGATCCCGTTTCTACCAGTTTTTGCGTCAATGAAGAGACTACTTCGGTACAGCCTGGGTTCTGTAGCTCTTGGCTCTTTGGTTGTATCATTTGTGGAGTCAATCCGTTTTATACTTGAGTCAATTCGACGTAAACTCAAAGTTTCCTATACTACCCCAGAAAATTGGTTTGGAAAGATGGTCCATCATTCTTCTAGGTGTTGCTTGCAGTGTGTTGAGTGGACTATCAAATCTGTGAATCGTTACGCCTATATAATGGTAAGCTTATCTTTTGGCTAAGTTTAGAATTTTTATTTGAGGTATCAAGTTTTCTACCAAACCTAGAAAGATCGTCGAGGAATAGTGAATATATAAGTTATACAATTGTAAAGCTAGTAGATTTGTCGGGGTAAGTAGACTCATGTTCATTCACTTGTTGCCTAGCGACTTGAGATTTTTCCTAGTTAAATGGTAAATTCATGCGATGTTAGTCTTAATTCTGTAAGGTGTTATAATTTTTCTGTCCACTGTAGGAAAATCCTTTTTCTATTGAAAGATTGTGAATATTAGAGGTCTTCATTTGGGTCATCGGGTTGATTTCAGGTTAGGTGTTTTTTAGTTCGGTTTAAAATCGGGTTTTGCGTTCATATTGGTTTTTACATAATTGTAAATCTATTTTTAAGTCGGGTCAAATTGGGTTCGGTTACAAAGTCGGGTCAATATCAGGTCATCGGGTCTTTTTTGAACACCTCTAGTGAATATCTGTTACATTTGCTAAAGGACCTAAGGAAGTAAGACTATGCCGATTTGATCTTGAATAGTGAAATCAAACTCACTTAAGTCCGAACTTGATGCTTTTTAAAGAATCTAGAACATACTGTAGAAATGTGTTATTCATACCCTTGACATTTAGCTACATTGTTTTGCAGATTGCTATAACTGGTAAAAGTTTTTCCAAGTCATCCGCTATTGCGACAGAGTTGATTATGAATAACATTCTCAGAATAGGGAAGGTAAATGTTGTTGGAGATGTCATTTTGTCTCTAGGAAAACTGTGTGTGAGCTTGTCAAGCGCCTTGTTCGGATTCCTTATGTTGGATACTCACAGATACAAATCTGCCCACAACAAGATTTCCTCTCCTTTGTTCCCCGTGTTGGTATGTCTTTTCATCTTGCGGCACTCATTGCATTTGATATGGCTAAATGTCGTTGTGTGCTATATACTTCGCATCTTAGAAATTATCAATGGATGGACCATTTTGGGAATATCATTTGTCACGTGTTTTCTCTATTTTCTGCATCCATCTCCTGTATTCTGAGCAAAACCTGTGGCATAGCAAACCTCGAAATAGTCCTGTTATAGTGTACATATCGCTACTTTAACTACTGTAGTGTTGTATCTTACCATCCTTTTCTACAGGCGTGTTGGTTTTTGGGTTATGTGGTCGCCACACTGTTCTTCGGTGTAATTGAGGTGTCAATAGATACTATCATTCTCTCGTTTTGCCAGGATGCCGAAGAACATCAGGGCACTGCGCAGTATGCACCACCCCTTCTTATCGAGACTCTCAATGACCAAAACGAGACCCAAAGACTCACTCAATGATAAAAATGTCGGTTTTCACCAGTCAGGCTTCTCGCGCTCTGAATGTAGATGGAAAAGGCTCTTCACGAGCTCATCATTTGTAATATTTTTGGGTTGATCACAGGTATTCTCGGATGTACATATATTTTCATTTCTAGCAAATTTGATTGTGGCCTAGGTTTTTGATTAGAGCAAGATTTTGCTAAAGTTTATATTCTATAGCACTTGTAGCCTGATGTTGTAATCCGGAAAAGAGAACTTTCGGAGTCTTAACATTGTAACAGATGCTCGTAAGGTTCAGGTTTATTTCTTCTGGTATTTGGGCAAATCTGAATTACCGTTGTGCAACTTCTTCGTTTTTTACGGGTTGTAAGAACAATATGCTTACCAACATACGGTCCGGCACCTATGACACCTGCCTCTAATGTGTATGTCACTGACAATACCGGTTGATCCGACACAACTGAAGCCATAACTGTCTGAGACAAATGCAGATGTGTTCATATTGTTTCCTCCCTTCATACAATTAAAGACTGAGCTTATTTTTCCTGTAATGAAAAGTGATCTAAATATTTGATTTGGAATTGTTTAGCTACTACCATCTTTGGGAAATGCCCTTCTTTTTGAAGTAATAGAGGAAAATGAAGCGTGTTGGAATTATTTTTAACAGTGCGTTTGGATGATAAATAGAAAGGAAAGGAAGGCAAGAGAATTGAGAGATTAATTTGTCGTTAGAGTGACTTTTCCAATAAAATTATACGTTCTCCCATTCATTTTCATTCTTTTCTCATTTGCTAATAAAATAAGGGGAAATCCACATTAATTCCTTATTTTCCTCATTATACTTCCCCTCATTTGCTAATTCATGATAAATATTAGTTGCTTAGCATCTCGATTAATTAATAATGGATTGAAAATACGTAGCCAAAATTTTATAATTCATTTTTCATCCTCGTACCCAGTGTATCTTGTTTATAGAAAAATTATGATTAAGATTTGGAGATGAAAGAAAGACAACAGCTCATACCCATCAAGAAGAGTGCAAATGATGTTAAAAGTATATTATTTGTTTATGTAAAGTTGCAAATGATGTTTTCTTATCAGAAGTCTATTAGAGACAAGGCATGAGTATGGGTTCAAGAGCCCGACTCGGCTAAATCATGAAAATATAGAATATATTTTGTTTCACGATAAGGTGTCCAAGTGTTTTACTTAGACGATCTGATATGAGTACGCAAGGTTTAGTTAGAATCTGTGTGATTAAGTCTAACAAAATTGACTGCAAGCATTTATGATTGGCTTTTTCCTGAAAACTGTATGTTTTTCCATTATCGAAAAACAAAAAGGAATACAAACAAGATTAGAAACTCATAAACATGCAATAAACAGAAGTTAAGAACACAAGATAGCAAATATAACTTTCAATTTTTTTTATATAATTAGAATAAATTGGGATGCATTTTCGTCTGTGAATGTCAACCAAAATAGACATTTTAAATATAGTAATCAAAAAGATACTGTTCCATAAGAGCGCAAGATGCTACAAGGAAGACAAAATTCAGAGCTCGTATCCCTACTCACTGAATTTCGAGCTCTTTGGATGAGTTGAAGCTAGTTGGATCGATTTTATCGAGCGGAATTACAAATACTTTTCCATTCTCTTCTTCAGTCCATTCAATAGATTTCTTCTGCAGATATTTTGTAACCTGCAGTCAATACAATGCCATCAGATATTACAATAGTATCAAGGGAAGTTGCCTGACAGACAGATTGAAGAATGAGTAAAAGGGGCCACTCGACTTTAGACTAATTAAAGAATAGTCCATAATGATACTCCAAGTTCATTTTCTTCACTCAATTCAGATACCTTATTCTCGATATTCGATACAAAGTCAAACAACCAAGTACCAGCTATCTATTTGCTCATAGCTAACACCGTAGAGGCCACTTTATTCATTAAATTACGCTAGCTTCCATCTTTAAAAAGCGAAAAGCATTAAGAACAAAGCATTTCAACATAAAAGATCAACAAATGGTAAACACATAACGGGAACACCAAAAACTAATACATTTTTTGTTCAAAAAATTGATATGCTAGTATCAAGAGCACTGGGTAAGATGCATGTCAAGATATTTCATACCAGTCGTTTCAGACACCCTTTTCTGCTCTCTCCATCACCATCCCCAATAGTGACCTTAAGGAAAGAAAAGGCTGAAACAATACAAACCCATTATGTTAATATAGATAGCTAATGCAAATAGACAGATAAATTGGCAGCAAGCAAACACTATAGCTTACTTGGGATCCCAGCAAAGATAGAGAGTTGAAACTTCAGAAGCTTAATACCCTCTTTTGGTTCACAAAGGCTGATATCCAGCGACATTTCCTCTTCCCTGTAACATAAGGATTTAATTGCTAGACTAGAAAACAGAGTGCAATAATGAAAGAGGGCAGTGACCACAGATCAGTATGAAATATGAACAAACCTTGGTTCCAGAATTTTCTGTGTGGACAAATCATCAGCTTCGCGGGCCTTTCTATTGTAGAATTGACCCTAAAAGCAAGCAGAAAAAGCATAATTAGAAATAGTTAATAACTGTGCCACTCCGTGATACAAGATGAATCGGTCAGCAAATTTTGATTTTATAGTATGGCTACTGGCAAAGAGATTTAGCAGAGCACTATACTGTAATCAAGAAATCAGACACTTTCATCCTAAGCTGAATTGAAGGAGCCAGCTTAAAATCAGAAGTTATGTAAATCTCTTTGAAAACTGTCACAAAAATTAAGTTCTGCAACAAAAATGTTAAAATTTCCCTCAACATTAAATTTGATACATACAACAATGCCAAAGCCTCAGCCAACAGTATGAGATCAACAAAAATTAGTAACAAAGATTATATTTTATCAAGCCCTCAAATTTCATACATAGCTTGGCAAAAAGCTATCAGAGATAAAAGATATACAGTATCTCACATCAGGAAAAAGATAATCCACTATGAATACGACAGTGCAACTAGGATGAGAGCAATACCTCTTTAATAAGCTTATTGGCCCGCTCTTGATCTCCCTGGGTATAAGCAACAGTAGCCTGCCATAAAAATAAGTTGTTCATCGAATGTAAAACATTATGTATACGTATCATTGCTCTCTGAAACAAAAATACTTTTGGGCCCAGTTTGGTTTTTGGTACTAAATGGTGATAATGAGAATGATTTGTTGTGTAAATTTTCATGAAATATGTCATGTCATTCCTGGGGTATTGGAACTCTAAACATTAAAAAAAAATTCCACGTTTTTCCATTACCACTTATACCACCACTCCAAATGGTAATGCATTAGAAAGAATTTTGTGAAAAAAAAAGAGATGGTGGAAGTAGAATAATCAAGACCATTAAAATTGTCAAGAGATTTTCCCACCAAAATTACACTAAATTGTCATTACTATTCCTGCCAATTAATACCGACTATCAAATTGGTCGTCAGAAGATTAAAAAGGGTTAAAACCAGTTCAACAAAATGAACTTAGGAGAAGCACCAAACTAGAATAACATCACCTCAGGTTTGTTATAGTTATGTTTGAATGAAAAAAAATTATTGCAAAAAAACAACACTGACAAAACAGAGAATGAGAGGACAAGAATCCTCCATAACAATTCCAAGGCAAGTCAATCACTATGGACATAAGAAAGCAGATAATCATATGTATTAATTCAAATTTCATCAAAACATAGTGTCATTTACTCACAGCTTTGTAGTATTCTTTCATAGTTGTCCAATTCTCCTTGACAGCCTGACGAAGGACTGAAAAGCTGTTCTCGTCCTCTTCATCTTCAACTAGATTATCAAGCATCAATGACGAATATAAACATGTGATTGCAAGAAATATGAAAATTCAGAAATATGATTGCATAATCAACGTTTTCAATTTGTCTCCTAAGATTGTCCCTGCACTAAGCCAAAAAAACGAAACAGATCTACTATATGTGTAAGCGTGTTATGTTACGTAACGGCCGTTATGTAACATGCTGGAGAGTTGCCTTGACGCGAAATCCGTCATATAGCTGTGCATGAATTTTCACGGTCAAAATGCCGCGTTGTCTGTTACGTAACGTGTAACACCCATTATTTCACCACTACAACTATATTTCACCGTTACAATGTTATTTGTCTCGGTTAAAATTTTATTAATACCCATTAACTTTAATTATTAAGATCGCTTAACTTGTAGTTTCTCATAATTTTAGTTGTTAAACAAAATAATTAACTAATAAGTTAATCAATTATACACTAAAAGTACCTCACATACTGTAATTATAATAACTATGGGCATCTTATTGCATAACAATAGTAGTTCAACAAGAAAAATGCATTAATAAGTTCAAAACTCCTTTTACATTGGATCGGCCGCAATTCATCGGAGACTGGTATTTTCCCATGGTGTGTGTGCATAGGGGATGATAACCAAAGAATTACTACTGATGAGTAACTTAATTTTGCTTCCATATTGGATCCTAGCTCTACAATCCACCAAACGTCGTACAAAAAGAATATTGCACCACCTATCCTGCCCCATATTCGGTCATTTTCTTTTTATTCTTAAATTGAAACAAGTAGGCCCAAGAAAACTCTCTGTAACATACCACAAACTCCCATGAAACCTCTAGCATGTTAAAAAATTTGCAACAGAAAATCAAATGTTATATGCTGTCAACTGCTTTTGCAGCCTTTGGATTTTGGTAGGCAAAACAAACAGTTCTAATCAATAACACTTAAATAATAAAGGCACAACTACAGACTTAGTTCAGGTTGCTAATTCCATTAAAAATATTATACTATCACGTTTCATCATACATGACCGGCTGCTTACCTTCAGCATGATCTGCTTTTGGCTTCACAGAAACAAAAGTTTGCTCTATCTCAGTCTCTTTCATTGGTTCAGCAACAGTCCTGCCATGGAGTCTCCGTTTCAAGGTTCTCAAGTGAGTTTTTTTGGGTAGCTCCTCTTGTCTTTCATGAGCAGTAAATAGTGCTCCCAATATTTCCTTCTCCAAGTCTTGTTTATCATTGCTTTTCTTACGCGACTCTTTTCCATTTTTCTTCACTATTCTAACATCACTGCAATAGCAAGAAAAGAAAATAGTAGGCATCAGGCAGGTAGATTTTTAACGTAAAGTTCAATAAAGAAAAAATCAGGAACATACTAACCTTAGTAAAGAAACTGGCAAAACTGAGCGAACCTTTGGATGCAACTCCTGGATCATCAAATAAAATCTAGGTGAGACAAAAAAAACTTTATCAAAATTCCAGGTGAGTAATTCTCTGAAATATCTGGCAATATTTGGACTTCATGGCATAAATTTAGAACCATTCAAGTCATATACCATTGAGAGAATAGACAAACAGATTAAGATAAAAGCTGTGATGAAGATTTATATTTGCACTAGTTGGTAAAGGGTAAGTTTGAGCAAACAGTAGTTAAATGAGCCCAAAATATCAATCGATCAAAGCAATATATCCAATTTTTTCTGAACAAATTGATTGGCCTATAAAAAATCAGTTTCACAGACCAGATGTGAGGCTCCAACAAATGATATATACACATACTTGAAACTTTTTTATCAGAGACAGGAAGAAATTTCTTATCAAAGAAATAGCTAGCAAAAGAACACAGGATAAGATGTCCCATTCTAACATCAGCAGGAAAAGATGTACGTCAATCACTCTAAGAAAGAAACAAAATATTAACCCCAAACCCCCAAGTAACATGAAGGGAAAACAAGAACATATCCCACTTCCCAGCCTCTCACCTAGAGGTGTTCAAATGTAACTGAACCAACATTACCAGGACTGATATTGCGTCCAAACCGGTTGATAACAGAAAATATCGAAAATGAACCCGATCCGCAACCGATTGTTTTAAAACCGACATATAACCATTGATTGAGAAAATCTGAACCTAATAGTGACCGAACCGATTTTTAATCAAACTTAGCTTTCATTTTGTCTCCTAGCATGTGGGACAAAATGATAGAACTTAAATTTTGATTTACATTCAAACACGTAAATGTTAAGTAATAAACAACAATTGATTTGCATTGTAACTATTTTCCCTTAAAGTAAAGAGAATCTAATCATCAATTAAATAAAAACTAGCAACTTAATATAATATCAACTCAATCAATAGTAACCCTCAGCAAAATTCCACTTGAAAATAAAGCCCAAACCTGATTTGTGCCTGGTAAGACCGAATCAATTATTAACCAATGACAAATCGAGATCGATTGACCCTCGACTCGAAGTTCAACCGACACTGAACCGGTGCAAACACGATAACTAACCTCTAACCGATCCGCAAACAACCGATCCGACCCGAGTGTGACTCGTAGTGAAACGCATCCGAAAAGTAACTAATCCCAAACATAATCAAACAAAATGATACCCGTTCGAAACTAATCCGATAACCCGAATAAACACCTCTACTCTAACCACTAAGACCCAACGGACTAGGGAAATTGTAGCCATTAGCCACCCTGGGTAGCAAAATAATTTTTACTTTCCTGTCTCTCAGCACTTGGTAAGAACAAAGAACACATATCAGATGCTATGTGTTAAGTCACTGAATCAGAAAATCAGCTTTGATACCTAACATGTAATCAAAGCAAAACAATTTTACCATCTTTAAGACCATGAAAATTTAATAAATAAGAGACTGAGCACATCCATCAAGGTTATAAATTGTAAAGAAAATTGGAGATTTATTCTCAACACTTTTACATTATATGCAATATTCTTCCACATCATCACCGGAAAGAGCCAATTAAATTAGAATCCAAAACTAATTATTCATAAGAAAAACTTCTTGAAAACAACAAATACCAACTTGCCAAAGAATGCGAAGTTCTAGCAAAATACTAGCTTTACCAACACAAAAAAACTCTCAATTAGACTAAGAATTCATATCTCGTATATATTTAACAAAACTTTCACAAATCAAAGATGAAATCACCAATCATGTAATTAACAATGACGAGGAAGTAATCAAGCAGATGCCATCAGCAGAAGCAAAGTAAACATATTAAATAAAACAGATGTAGATATGAAAACAACATAAGAATAATAGGAAACGCGCTGTGGCCTTCTCCTATTAAAGCGGTATGACTTACAATTCCAATGGATCCGCTTACGACATCATCACTCTTCTCAAGAGTTGAAGCTGAAAGGTCAACAAGTGCATCCATACTCTGATTTGTAAATAAGAAATTAAGTGCATTAGTTGACAAATCTCATGTTACAAATCAAGGTTCATTACAGCCTAAAGAAGGAAGAAAATCAAGCAATTACAACGAAAAAAAAGAGGAATTTCAGGAATGGTTGCTTATTTGATTCTGACATATCAACATCATTTGAATTCACCAGTACGTCTATTAAATTATGCAGGGAAGGCGAAGTTTGTTGAAAGTATCCGGTGTCACACCGATGGAGGGAAAATCATTTGCCAAACCTTTTTCTCATTTTACACTTCAATACCATATATAGGAAGTTAATGGAACTTGTTGAACTATCAATCCCTTATTAGACATAAATGAACCATATTAAAATTGTCACATTAAATCATGTGCACTTATGTTATAGATGATGCTTGCTACCAAGTATCAAATACTGTCAATAGAAACAAACTATTTGTTATCACTAACAAAGGTAAGGTTAAGTACATTCGACCCCTAATCTCCTATAGGTGGGAGCCATTTAGTGGCACTGGGGCAATGGAATGTTGATGTTGTAGAGCTATCAATCCCTTATAAAACATAAATGGAGTAAAAGCTGGTTGAATTCCAAAACTAATTAAGAACATATATATTTTTACAACTCTATTCAACTTCCCTCCGCCCCACGGCCCCAAGAAAGAAAGAGTTCTGCATTAATGGTCTACAATGGCTTTATGCGTCAGAATATTAGTTTTCAAGCTACATATGCTATTGTGAAGAAAATTTAGGGAACTGCAAGCTATAGTGATTAATTTATAATTATACAGGTAATACACACTCAAATGGAAGTTAAAACAACATATTAAGTGCATCTCATGCATGTACGCATACTCACACAGAAAACGAATGGGAGTTACAGTCAAGAAATGTTACTCGTCTAAGTAAACAAGTGAAGAGAGAGAACAAGTAGGAAAAAGAAGAAAACAGTAAGTACTTTGCATTTTGAGTGATCCTAATGGAACTATGTCAATTGATGATATTTCTTTAAAGTGTCGCATCCTTTTCGAAATTCTTAAGTCTGAACTATAAATTAAACTAAAGTTACTTAAAAAGGCCTGTCACTGCTGTCAGAAAAAGATTTATCATTAACATATATCCTACAAAAATATCTATCTATTTCCTTAGAATACACATTACATAAAAAAACCCCTAAGAATTCTCAATGTTAATGAGGTTTTCAAAATGTTTGACTATGTAAAAGATATATTGCTTTGGAATTCACAATGTCAATCCAATCTTGAATGTAACACGACTGGTAGGTCTTCAGGATGGGCAAGTACGAACTTAGAGCAATTGATAATGTTGATAAAGCAAGTAAGATGCACAAAAGTTAAGAATTTAAACCCATATCTTCAATCTTTAAATGAATGTAAGCTCTACCTTTTCCAGATCATATCCACAAAGGCCTGCAAATTCAGTATGCCCTCTATATTATATACCATTCAAGATCACAAATCAGCTCAATGTAAAAACTAATCATCAATGGCATTAGTAAAAATGTACAAATTAAAGAATCACCTCACTTCACTTCAAAAAGAAATTTAAAAAGAGGAGAAAGACAAAAGATAGGAACATTAGCATAGCATTAACAAAAAATGCATGAGGTAGCTTTTCAAACTTCAATACATAGCATCAAACAAGAAGAGATTTTTGTTGTTAGAAAACACAAACTAAAGAAATGAAATACAAGCAAAATTATGTAGTAATGCCACATTATACAACCTACTCCCAAAGGCTCATTCCCCGTCACATGCTTAGCCAATTAAGCAAGAAAAACAGCAGTACTCAACAGTCGATGCTTCCAAAGCCACTAGTCAAGTCAAGTCATTTCATTATCACTTTATAAGGTAATATATATGGGTATATGTGAAATGACATTTAAAACACAACATTAGAAAAATTCTTGTACAGCTAGTTTAACAAATAAAGAATAGCGAGACTGCACCAGTAATAGGAAAGTCATTCTTCCACCTTATGCTAAACAAAAGCACGAGTCATGTTAAATTGAATGCGGATGGAACACATAGAAAATGAATTTGGAGGGAGACGAGAGTGAGGCTTTCCCTGCCTTCCCCTTTATTAGTCCTTTCAATATTACAAACAATATTGAAAATATGGAGGAATATCAAAGCTTACACCTTTTCATCCCATTCCCATCTTTCTCTTTTATATTGCTACTCACCATTTGAGTCGAAAACTAAATCCAAGATTCCAAGTAAATTGCAAGCGTCTGTTTAGCAAAAGGAAGATAAACATCAAGATTCCACAATGGTATTATTGCTTTGTTTGAGGTTTACAATTATCCAGCCAAAGAGACATGTAAAAGAAAGAATTTTGTTTCACATTTCTGCATCATCTAAACCAAGAATGACAGAATTGAGGTTTTTGGATTTATCAAATAAAATTTAAAATTGGGAAGTGAAATTAATGTTAGAATTTTGAATCCTACAAAGTTTAGTTGAAAAAACTTGTAGTGAAGAAAGAGATAGCCACTATCTTCCTTGCTATTGGAACACATTATCTGCATTGAGGGTTGAGAGATGATTGTGGAAATCTTTTCTCCTAGTGTTGAGCTTGCTCAAGGCCACGAGCCAAGAAAACACCTTAATCGTAAGGAAACCTTAGCTTTTCAAAACTTATTGGCTAGAGGAATAAGGTGGATTATGAAGAGGTATAGATAGAACATAATTAAAAGATGCGTAGGAGAAACTCAAGGATGTGTAGGGCTTCCAAATCCTCTTATCTGGTTTTAAGGGAGGGTGGAAGCTCTCTAAAATGGAAAGAAGCTCAAATGTAGGGAGCAAGAAAAAGCTAGTAAATTTGAATCTCAAGTTACAGACTTTGATAGTTATAACTAAACCACAAAACTAAAAAGAGAAAAAGGGAGCAAGAAAGACCATTATTACCTATAATGAAATTCGGTTTGGTATGAAAAGCGTAAATGGTGTATGCAAAACATAGACGAGACTGAATTAGGATCAAATAGGTATATGATACGTTAAGTATAGAAAATAAATTCAATAGAAAAGATCATGGTTGATGTTTGAGCTTTTAAAACTTTGTTTTTAAGCAAACCTTTTATTTTTTAGGCTTTATCTCTTTGATTCCTCTTGCCTCTCCTTAATATGTAGCCAAAATCAATAAAGTTGTAAAATCATGGACACTATAATGGGACAAGACCTCGAGCTATTTAGGTCGTGTTTAGCTAGAATCCATGACGGAATTTTCGAGGTAATGGAACGGGGCTATGTTCCGCGTTCCATTATATTAGAAGACACTAATCTGGATATGGTATTAGGGAACACGAATTGTTGGACACTAGAATCAGGTACATGATATTGGTACATGTACAAGTGGTTCATCCACTATGTTTAGTCATCAACTTATTTCTGGAATCATTTTAGATCCATACTACATAAAAAAAATATTAAACGTTACAAAGAATCAGTGCTTAAATATGTGAAGCCAAGTAAGAGGTGAGAGGTTTTCTTTGAAATTCCCAAAACATAATAAACCCGCATCATGTAACTTGTAAGTATACCATTCATTTAAGCAACTCTACCACTCATACTTCCTCACATCTTTGCTTGTGACTCAAAGTGACATGAAGCATCCTAGTGCAAGATCAAGTGTCAATATTTTGAGGTATCTTATATCCTAGTCAATTCGGAAACAGATTGTTGACATGAATGTGCTAGTTTTATTCCAAGTCCAAATAATACAGAGAAATAACACTACATTAGTGCTAAAACTGATGCACATAACTATTCAATTGATGCACCATACTATATACCAGAGAAAAGCACATGCCTTATGGTAATTTGGGCCGCTCTAAACATATGTTCTGATTCCGGCCCTATTTATCATGGCCGATCTAATTCAGCCGCAAAAGGAATTAAAAAAATATCTAGACTTAAATTTAATCATCACCCACTTTAAGGATAGTAAAAATGCATAATCTCAAGTTACTCACTGTGATTGTTATCTAAGCCACAAACTGAAAAAGAGAAAAGGGAACAAGAAAGACCATTATTACTCGATATGCAATTCAATTTGGAATAGGAATCCCATGGTGCGCAAAACACAAACTAGAGTGCATCAAGATTGATTGGATACAGGATACATTAGGTATAGAAAATAAATTCAATGACGAAAGAAAATGATTAATTTTTGAGCTTTAAAATATTATGAGGTATCTTATATCCTACTCAATTAGTAATGCTGATTCTTATGGTGGTAATGCCAAGTCCAAATAACACAAGGATAATGACAGTAAATTTAAGCTAAAATTATGAAGATTAAGAATTCAAGTCTTAGCCTACTAGGTCCTTCATTTTACATGTGTTTGATATTAGCATAGCTTAAGTAACTAATGTGATAGATCTTTGACAAGACCTTGTGCTTGCTGCCATGTCTCTCAATCAATTAATCAAAAAATGAAACAATCACAAAAACAATTAACACAATAGAAACTCTAGAATGATAAACATTTGAAGAACATAGAGCAACATCTAAAATACATGACCATAGCATGTCAGAAATTCTAGAGGACCAATGATGCAAAACCAAAGAAAAAGAAAGAAATGCAACTAACCAAGAACTTCATGGATCGTTTTCTTGTTGAGTTGAAACCCATCTCCTAGCATACGGAAGAGAAAATCTTCAAAATCTGCATGCATACTATCATCTTTCCCCGCATTAATACATGACGCAGTTTTGTTTGACGGTTCTTCATAAGATGGAATTTCTGAAGATCCATTTGTGGAAGGTGTTGACTTCATATATTCTCCTCCAGAATTCACAGATACAGAGTTTCTTTGAGGAAGACCTTTACCACTTCCTTTAGCATTATATCGATGCCTTACAATATCTCCAGAAGAAAGCTCTAATGATGACATAGAAGTGGTAGCCACGTCATTTTTGAACTCATGAGTCACTGCATTAGTTTCCTGTAATTCATAAAGCATGACACCAGCCAAGTCCACATTATGACTTGCTCGAGAATAAGCAGATGAGATAATCTCCAGCGAAAAAGAAGAACCAAAAGCTTCAACCAGCAGGTCCATATCCCTATTACAACTGCTGAATGATGAATTGAGAGAACACGCAGTCGCCATGTCTAGGGCATAATACAAGCGAAAGACAAATAAGAATGCAACAAAAATATAACAAATGACATCCAAATAAACGATGCATGCAAAAATAAGCAATCAAGGGAGCAGCAGACTTTTAAGTATTTAAAATAACAACCATGTTCACAGGTAACAGCTATTAGCAAGTGTAGCTACCACCTACTGCTCATTCCATTTCAAAGCTACAGAAAAAGGTTATCTTTTGGATAGCATGAGCATTATATTAGGAATAATGCAATGTTTGAAAGGGAGGAAATAGAGGGGTTATTTTCTTCATTAAGATAGCAAAGAGGGAGGAGACGGAAATGAAGAGGAGGGGATCGGATGAATCATGAAAGAACTCCTTTGCAATTTTTATTTCAGCTCAACAAATCCTTCCAGCATTGGAAAGATTTATGAGGAAAACAAATTAATCTTCCCTCTACTCCCATTCCCTTACCTCCCTTTTTATCCTAAAAAATCTTCTCTATCCAAAATATAAACTAATGAACAGCAAGAAAGGGTGCAAAACTTGAATCTTGTCTTTTCTTATGCAGACTCTTCATTTTACTTGTAACCGTGTTGGTTCTTCGACACTAGGATACTTTATGTTAGACAAATTGTACTTTTACATACATTAGTTGACTCGGATGCTCGGACATGTAACCATCTCCGATATAAGTTCCCGAGTCTGGGTAACATAGAAAGGGATAACCCTGATGAGAGTATGAGACTAAGGTCCCCCAAAAACTGACTACCAACATCAAACTTTAATTTAAGGAATTATCCTTCTCGGAAGAGAAAACCCTGTTTTTTTCCTGACAAAATACCATGCTAGATAATAATGTGCTTCGAATTCTTGCTAATATATCACTTCCTCTAAATCTTTACTATAATTAGACGCAAAATTGAACTAACAATTAGGAGTCAATCCACAAAGTACAAAGAAAAAATACAGTGACAATCATTCCATCCTGTTGAACTAATATCTTTACACGCATTAAACTGAGAATTAAACACCTTAAAAAGTATTTACTCTACATGGATTTATTTTTTTCATTTACATAATATTATAATCAAAGTAAGTACTCAATATAGATTTTTTTTTCTTCTTTTTTTTCATTTCCTCGATTTCTTTGTCATTGAACTAAAATCTTAACATGCATTGTGAATTGTGATAAACTGAGAATTAAACACCTGAAAAATATAAGAATTTATTTCTTTCATTTCATCCACACAATATTATCAGTAAACCCAACAAATGTATAATGAAGCAAGTAACATTCCCATCAGAAAGTCCAATTCCTCGAATTCTAGGTCATTAAAAATCAAAGAAATAGAATCAAAGACCAAGAAAGTAGACGACGAATCGCCATTACCAAAAACAGATGATGATTAAGAGAAGAAGAAGAACAAGAAGAAGAAGAGTGCTTACATGGAGACAGGAGAATGAGAGTGAAAAGTGAGAAGAAACCGGCAGGAAAGTAGTGTGATTGGAAAAGCAAAGGTAGCTTCAACTAAATGTGAGAATTGACAAGTGAACTGAGAATTGGTAAGACCGTAAGTCTTGCAAAATTTGGGTGCGCAGAAATGCGTTCTGCACATACTGCTTTTGGCGCTCACATACTTTTGGCAATTAGTGAACCAATTCTTAAATATCGTCGCTCTTTTTATTTTATCGCCACCTCTCAATGAAATTACGAATTTATCTCTGGACTTTAAAAAATTACGAATTTACCACTGGACTTAAAATTTCTTATATATACTCTAATCTCACTAAATAACTCCTTTATCACACTTAAAAAACAAAATTACAACATAAAAATTTTGGAGCAAAAACTAAGAAATTCATTCCACAAACAAATAATCGAGATAATTTTTATTCGAATCGTATTATTTTAAATTTTAAAAAAATAAAAGGTAGTCGCAGGAAAACCGCGGTGGGCTCGCGGTTTTCCTGCGAGTGCCCCATTTTTAAAATATTTTTTTTTTCGTTTTTTTTTAAAATAATTATTATTAATTTTATTTATATTATTATTATTATTATTATTATTATTATTATTTGTTAAAACTTAGAGAGATAAGGAGGAAATAAAATGAGTAAAAGTTAGAAGATGAGATGTTTTTACTCATTGGTGTTTTTTACATTGGTGAACTTCCATATTTATAGACAAGTTCATTTACAATTGCATTGAATGCATTCACATTAGGGTAAATTCATTAATTACTTTTCACATTATATTCATTAATTACCTTTCACACTATATTTCAACACTCCCCTTGAATGCATTCTAATTATGTAAAAGAAAAAGATTAAAATATTATTACAATATTTCTATTTAATACTTCCTCCATTTAGCAGCTTCACGAATAATTGTATTACCCTCGCGAGCAAGGTCACGTCCCTCATTACGAGCTTGTACACATGCTTCTAGAGCTACTCGATTCGCTACAGCACCCGGTGCATTCCCCTAAGGGTGTCCTAAAGTTCCTCCACCAAACTGTAGTACAGAATCATCCCCGAAGATTTCGGTTAGAGCAGGCATATGCCAAACGTGAATACCTCCTGAAGCAACAGGAAGAACACCAGGTGTGGAAACCCAAGATTGAGTGAAAAAGATACCGCGACTTCTGTCTTTTTCAGTATAATCATCACGTAGTAAATCAACAAAGCCTAAAGTAATATCTCTTTCCCCTTCAAGCTTACCTACTACGGTACCAGAATGAATATGGTCTCCACCAGACAGACGTAACGCTTTAGCTAGTACACGGAAGTGCATACCATGATTCTTCTGTCTATCAATAACGTTAAAAACCTTGTCAGGAAAAACCCAATGGGATAAAAACCTGAACGAAGAGAAAAAGAGTGCAGTGAGTATGATTCTCCCCCTGAGTTCAACAGATATCTCGTAGATGACACATTCCAATTTTATATATAAGTTGCTCGAATCTCTTTGATGGAAGGGACTTTGTGAACAAATTTGCAAGATTTTCACTTGATTGAATTTGTTTGACTTTTACTATTTTATACTTCTGGAGGTCATGTGCAAAGAAAAGTTTTAGTGCTATGTGTTTGGTTCTATCCCCTTTTATGAAGCCTTCACTAACTTGTTCAATACAACCGGTATTATCTTCAAAAATTACAGTTGGAGAATTTATTATCGAGTTTATCCCACATTCTTCTTGAATGTGACCAATTACTGACCTTAACCAAACGCATTCTCTACTTGTTTCATAAAGGGCGATCAATTCTGCATGGTTTGATGATGTAGCTGTCAGTGTCTATTTCGTGGATCTCTAAGATATTGCGGTACCTCCATATGTGATACATATCCATTTTGTGATTTAGCCTTATGGGGATCTGATAAGTATCCAGCATTTGCATATCCAACAAGAGTAGCATCTTGCTTTGATCGATAAAATAGTCCAAGATCTTTAGTTCCTCGAAGGTAGCGCAACAAATGTTTTATCCCACTCCAATGTCTCTTTGTTGGTGAATTGCTATATCTAGCTAATAAATCAACAGCGAAAGCAATATCAGGTCTTATATTATTAGCTAGATATATTAGAGCTCCAACTGCGCTTAAATATGGCACTTCAGGGTCAAGAATCTCCTCGTCTTCTTCACAAGGTCGAAATGGATCATCTTTTGGTTTTAATGATCGCACTATCATTGGAGAGCTCAGCAGATGAGCTTTGTCAATATGAAATCTTTTTAGAACCTTTTCTGTATAGTTGGATTGGTGCACAAAGATTCCACCCCTTAAGTGCTCTATTTGTAATCTAAGCCAAAATTTTGTTTTCCCAAGATCTTTCATTTCAAATTCTTTCATCAAATATTTTGCAATTTGTTCAAGCTCTTTGGGAGTTCCAATGATATTTAAATCATCAGCATAAACTGCAATTATAGAAAATCCTGATTGAGTCCGTTTAATAAATACACAAGGACTGATTTGATCATTTTTGAATCCTTCTTTCAGGAGATATTTACCAAGACGGTTGTACCACATTCTTCCAGATTGTTTTAGTCCATAAAGTGACCTTTTCAGCTTTATGGAAAACATTTCTCGTGATTTGTGGTTTTCTGGCAACTTAAGTCCTTCAGGGACTTTCATTAAAAGGTCTGTATCAAGTGAACCATATAAATATGCGGTCACAACATCCATAAGTCGCATTTGCAAACTGTTTGAGACAGTTAGACTTATCAAGAATCTTAGTGTAGTCACATCTACTACTGGAGAATACGTTTCTTCATAATCAATCCCTGGTCTTTGGGAAAAACCTTGTGCTACAAGTCGTGCCTTATATCTTACCACTTCATCTTTCTCATTTTTTTTTTCTTACAAACACCCATTTATATCCGGCTGGTACCATTTGGTGTTTGGGTAATTTGTCCAAAAACTTCTCGTTTCTCAAGTGACTTTAATTCCGCTTGAATAGCATCTTTCCATTTTGGCCAATCATTTCTGCGCCGACATTCTTGTATCGTTCTTGGTTCTATATCATTTTCATCAAGTGTTATTTCGGTGGCGATTGAATGAGCAAGTGCATCATTAACAATACTATTCTTTCGATTTATTTGCCTTTTAGTTGAAATGTAATTAATCGAAATTTCATTGTTATCTTTGATATCATTATTTTCTTCTTCTCTGAGATTTTCATCCTCATCTCCAAAACTTGTTTCTTTACAATTCATTGAAGAAGTAATACTGATAACATTTGCCATTTCATTCAATCTTTTGGATTTTCTTTGTTTCAAATCCTTTGAACCAAGTGGTCTTCCACGCTTCCGGCGTGCAATAGATTCATTTTCAGTGGCTTTGTTATCAATGAGAATTTCAATTCGTGCCGGAACATTTGCCACAGGAATATATGATTTTGTCACTTGCTTTGTTTCTACAAATGCATCAGGTAATCTGTTTGCAATATATTGATTATGGAAAATTTTTCTAACTTGTTGTTCAGAAGCATTCGTTTTTGGATCATATATTTTCAAATGCATTGCATTCCATGTGAGATCTATTTCCTTCTTATTTGGGTCCATTTTCTCTCCCCATAAGGATGGGAATATTGTCTCATTAAAATGATAATCTGCAAATCTAGCATTAAACAAATCACCAGTCATTGGTTCTAAATATTTGATAAATGATGGGCATTCAAATCCAACATAAATTCCCATCCTTCTTTGTGGACCAATTTTTGTACGTTGGGGTGGTGCAATAGAGACATATACCGCACATCCAAATATTTTCAAGTGTGATATATTTGGTTCTCGACCATGCACTAATTGTTGTGGTGAATATTTATGATAAGCACTTGGTCTCAATCTTATCAATGACGATGCATGTATTAGTGCATGGCCCCATGCAGATGATGGTAATTTCGACCTCATTAATAATGGTCTTGCTATTTATTGGAGTCTTTTAATCAATGATTCAGCCAGACCATTTTGAGTATGAACATGAGCTACTGGATGTTCTACGTCAATTCCAATTGACGTACAATAATCATTAAAAGTTTGAGATGTAAATTCTCCGGCATTATCAAGCTTTATTCGCGTAATTGTATAATCTGGAAATTGATTTCTCAATCGAATGATTTGAGCAAGTAATTTCGCAAATGCCACTTTTCTAGTTTGTAGGATGACTTACATGTGACCATCATGTTGAGGCATCAATCAATACCATAAAATATCTAAATGGCCCAGAAGCAGGATTAATTGGCCCACATATATCTCCATGAATTCTTTCTAGAAATTTAGGAGTTTTAGTAGCAATTTTATTTAAAGATGGTCTAATTATCAATTTGCCTTGTGAGCATGCAGAACATGATAATTCATTTGGTTGGGGAATTCTCATTTTCTTCATTGGATGCCCAATTGAATTTTCAATAATTTTTCGTATCATTCCCACACCAGGATGATCCAATCGGTCATGCCATAAATTCATCATTTCTTTATTATCAAACTTCTGTTTGGACACCATGTTTATCTCAACCGGTTTTATATTAATGTGATATAATCCCGATGAGTATGCTGGTAATTTTTCATGAATGCTTTTCTTGCCGCATTTTTCAGATGTGATGCATAAATATTCAGTATGATTTTCGGTCATTGTTTCTAAATGATAACCATTTTGGCGTACATCTTTGAAACTTATGAGATTCGTCGAGATTTACTCGAATATAAAGCATCATTAATTACTAGTTTTGTCCTATTAGGAAGTATTATTTGAGCTTTTCCATATCCTTCTATTAGTGTAGTAGTTCCAGAGATTGTGGTGACATATGCTTTCACCATCTTCAACTCAGAAAAGTATTCTTTGTGCTTTAGGATAGTGTAAGTTGTTCCACTATCTAGAAGGCATTGATATTTGAATCCATTTTCAAACTGATCCATATCTTCATATTAAATAAATACATAGTTAAAATAAAATTTCATTAACATTAGATGATATCAATACATAAAAAGGATATTGCATATAAAAAGGAAATACAACTAAATAAGCACCACAACATTGTTAAGAAAAATTCAAATATCTTCGTCATATTCTTTATCATTTTCATCACCATCTAAATAGAAGTCTGAAAGGTCAAGATTAGGCATTGACGTGCTTGCTTTATTATAAGGATCGACATTAGGCATTGAGGTGCTTGCTTCATTAAAGTTTGCTTCCACACCTTTTTCCTTTTTCTTTTGGGAAGCTAGATACAGCTCCACCAAATGTTTGGCAGTACGACATGTACGTGCCCAATGCCCTGTCATGCCACATTTGTAACAAATACTTTCTTTTCCTTCTTGATGGCTATTTTTATTGTGATATCCAACTTGTTTTCCCCTTCGAGAATTATTATTGTAATGACTATTTTGATAATTTTGGGGAAAGTGGCCTCTACCGAATCCTTGAAACTTTCTACTATGTCCATTAAAGTTTACACGACCTTGTCCTCGTCCTCTTCCTCGGAAATTTCCGCGTCCTCTTACCACGGTTATTATAATTTCCACGGCCTTTATTTTTAACAGCATGTGCTTCAGGCACATGTGTTTTAGTAGAGTGTCTCATGGATAGTTTGAGATTCAATAGGTCTCATATTATGATTTTTCTAACCACGATTATTATGTTGTTCAGCCAGTGAGAGTACTACACTCAAATCTGAATATCTTTTGAAATTTTTTCCCTATATTGTTGTTGCAGAATAATGTTTGATGGATGAAAAGTAGATAATGTGATTCAATCATTTCTGCATCAGTCACAGGGTGCTCACAATATTTCAACATTGATGCAATTCGGTAAAATGTTGAATTGTACTCACTGAGAGTCTTAAAATCAGAAAATCTTAAATTTTCCCACTCATGGCTAGCTTGTGGAAGAAGCACCCTTTTGTGGTGATTAAATCTTTCAACAAGAGAGTTGCACAATGTTTTGGAATCTTTTATGAATGAATATTCAGATTTAAGGCTATCATGAATATGATGCCTCAAGAGGACTAAGGCCTTTTCTTGATTTGTAGCTACCTTTATTTTGGTAACGTGAGTTCCATCTATTGGATCCTTTTCGTTTATGATGACATCTTCTTTCCATTCTAAGAATTTTTGTCCAGTTAAGTCTAATATGTTGAATAGTCTTTTGGTAATTTCTGCCATACTTGCTTTTTGATTATTAAGGGTTGATTATTAAGGGTAGAGAGCTGATGCTGATAACGTGTTAAAACTTAGAGAGATAAGGAGGAAATAGAATGAGTAAAAGTTAGAAGATGGAGATGTTTTTACTCATTGGTGTGTTTTTTATATTGGTGAACTTCCATATTTATAGGCATATTCATCTACAATTGCATTGAATGCATTCACATTAGGGTAAATTCATTAATTACCTTTCACACTATATTCATTAATTACCTTTCACACTATATTTCAACATTATTATTATTTTTTTTTATTTTAATTATTATATTTAATTTATTTTTTTAAATATTATTATTATTATTATCATTATTATTATTATTATTAACTTTTTTATATTCTTTTAAATATTATTTTTATTATTTTTGTTGGTGATGTTGTTGTTGTTGTTGTTGTTGTTGTTATTGTTATTGTTTGTAAATTTTTCTTTAATTTTATTTTTAAATGTTGTTTTTGTTATTAGTGTTATGATTATTATTATTGTTCGTGTTATTATTGTTATGATTATTATTAATATTATTATTTTTGTTAATATTATTATTATGATTATTGTTAATTTAGAAAATTAATTACAATAATAATAATAATAATAATAATAATAATAATAATAATAATAATAATAATAATAATAATAATAATAAATATGTTCTTACATTATATTTGTTGATAATGATTAGTTAAATATTGTTGTTGCTAATTAATTATTGTCTTTTGTTCATGTGGTTAATTTAACATAACGTTTGATTATGTTTATTTATTAATAATAATTAATTAAATTATCAAAAATTGTAGTAAATGGCTGGTACTTACGGGAAAGTAAAAGGTTTTTTTAGAAACTTGTTGAGCTGGAATAGTTCTAGGCCTACTCTGCTCAGAGGGGACCCTTATGAGAGGGGGGGTGACGGGTTCTACTAGGAGGACTAGGCAGGAAGAGGCTACCAGACACAGTGAGGCCCAACGATCGAGTACGCTGAACCAAGTGCGTACTCGTTTTGATGACCAGGCTAGCAGCCTCCAGAGTAGTTGGGGGGTTTCTAGTGATGATGATAATGATGCTGATGATGTTCAGTTCCAAGGTCCTGATCTTCGCCCAGCGGACTCGACTATTGTCCGGGGGCCCGACGGGAGATTCGCATGTGCCGGCCCTAGTTCTTCAGGCGCATCTGAGGGTGCCGAACATAGTCTCGTTGATAATGAGCCGCCACGAAGGAGCAGGCGCTCACAGTCCGCTGGAACAGACTGGTTGGTCACATCACCCCAGCCCGAGGGGCCCACAGATACGCGTCTGATACCCAACTATGGCGGACACATAGCTAAAGTTATTTTTGATAGCTCTGAGCGTATGCCTCCGGTTCTGGAGTGCCGTAGTAGAAAGAAGCCGTTGGAGGCGATCATCGGACTGTGGGATATGACCGATGCGCTTTACGATGTTCTACCTGCTACTCCCCTCGGCTGACTACCGTACGTTATGCACCAGCACATCGACTGTGTTTTGATATCGGCCTTCTTGGAGAGGTGGCAACCGGATACGAATACCTTTCACATGCCATGGGGGAGATGACGATTATGTTGCACGACGTGCAACGCATATTGGGCATAGGTATTGAAGGTTCTCTACCGGCTGAGCCTTTTGAGAGGGAGTGGCAGGACGGTATTACTAATCTATTTGGGGAGCCCATATCCGAGCTACGACGGAAAAGGATATTCACCAGCGGCTGCATCAACGTTGCTGAAGTGATGCAGTTGTGTCATCGGTCCCAGGCTATGGATACCCAGTCGACAGCCTACTACATGGCTATTGTCGGCTCTACCCTGCTAGCGGATAAGACCAAAACTGGCATGCGACCTCACCCGATACTTGCCGTCAACGTCGATCAGGATGAAATCGCCTGGGGTGCGGTGACACTGGCCTACATGTATCGCCAACTGGGAATGGCATCTAGGGTTGGTTGCAAGACCATTGCGGGTTACCTCACATTGCTCCAGACATGGATCTACCAGTACTTTCTCGCCTTCCGCCCTCATCCTCGCCGAGCAGATGTGCCTAATAAGACTAGGGCGGAGATGTGGTCCACGCCCAAGCCAGGTCGTGAGATCAACAGGCTGAGGGACTGCAGGAGTATACTAGACTCCATGACGGAAACTCAGGTATTGTACATCACATCACACTTTCTTATGCATGTTATTTTAATTTTAGATTATTTTTATATGTTAACTTGCCTTGTATGCAAGTGGAATGGACTCCGTACATGACTTCTCCAAGGGCATTGCTGAATGAGCACCCACGTACCACCTTCATCGGGGGTATCACTTGCTTTGATATCGTCGAGGTGTATTTGCCGGAGAGGACAGTGGGACAGGTTGACTTTGTGCAGGCTATTCCCCCCTCCTCTGAGACCAGCCCAGGCTGTACGACCTGCACAGGGTACCTACTCCGTGACCTTTGCTTCTCCGCCTGTGTACTTGGAGGCATGGAGTAAGTTCCCCTATAGTGCCCGCCTTGGTGATTAGGCACTTCTTCGGGTTTCTGTTCCATCAGAGGCTGATCCTAGTTACGTTGACTGGTTCAGAGTGTGCTCCCACCCATACGTCGTCCCCAGCGAAGGACCGAGTGCCGGTTTTGGTCCAGCTGAAAGCAGATTGGAATACGTTAGTTTTTTGAATTTATTTTTTTTCTATTATGTCGTTGTGTTATTTAGATGCTTTTAATGTCTTATTCACACCCTTTTTCCTTTTTTTTTCAGTTTCTGAATGAATAGCCGAGTCGAGTCGCTCTATTGGCGAAACTGCCTCCTGTTGCGGAAATGACCTCCTGGGAAAGACATGCTTTAGATGTATACCTTAATGATATTAAAGATTTATTTGCCAAATGACAAGCTTTTAAGGGGCATAGCCCTTTGTGGTTTGTATTTTAACTAATTTACATTAATACGTTTATTTATTTACATCAACGCTTTTTACATTAAATTTAATTCATGTTTACATCAATGCTTTTATGAGTTTACAACATTACTATACATATTGAATTTCATCTACAATTTCTATAGTAATGACGTACACAATAGTATAACTATGGACTATCTACAAATTGAATCCCATCTACAATTTCTATAGTAAAACTGAATAATGATTTACACATCACGTTACACTATGGACTATCTAAATTTACAACATCTTCAGCGGTGTTATTACGTTGTGGTGGTCGTGGCCCGCATAGTTTATTCCAAAGCATAATCCTACTAGTAAAATGTGTTTCTATATGTCTGGAAAATTGTCAACTGCTTCTCTCCAACATTGATGGACTGGCGACAGTGGAGATGAATTGTCGTTCATTAATAGTTGAACAAAATGATTTCCATTCACCCAACATATATGTATAACTTTATTTACACTATGCACGCCCGATGCTTTCCTTAACGGAAGAAACAAACAGTTGTACAGCGGATTACCGTCAGCAGAACCATAATAAGCAATGCCAATGTTAAGAAACGTTGTTGCAGAGTACAATGCCATCGGTGCATCCATCCAGTGAATATAAGGAGCAGGTCTATTATCGTGTGAACCAATTCTGAATATAGCATCGTCTAACAACTCCTGCGATAGATACAAACTTAGGTATTGGTCTCTGTTCATTTGCATTTCCATACACATAGCACGTCTTAAAAGAGGCCATGCCTCCTCGCCTCCCAACTTTGTGGCGGCAATAGCTCTAAATCCACAGTTACCATCACCTAAGACATCAATCCAATCAAACAAGTAAGGAGGAAGAATGTGCGGGATGTGATTAGGCCATGGAAACAGTGAAAAATCACGACCTCCTGGATCATCTGCAATTATTGAAAATAAGGTTAGTAAGATTAAGCTGTAACAAACTAATTTAAATAACGGAAAGGAAAGTCATGTACTAGATAAGTTGAAACTAAACTTAATTCCAACTGAGGATTGCGTTTCTCGACCACTAGATCTACCACTAGATCTCCCGCGGGATGAAGATCTAGACCCTCGACCACGAGAAGATGATCTGCTATATTCAAATGCGCTTTTATTTCTTCTAAGGGTTTTGCTTATGGTTGGTCTTCCCTTTCTAGGTGGACTTGCGTAAGGCTCAGGTATATCGGCTCTATCAGGGTGTAGTTCATACTCAAGTACCTAAGATAAGCGTCGTACAACTGCGGGATCAGATTTTTTTAGGACTTCATCGACCAAAGATTGAAAGTACTCTTTGTCATCGGCGTTCGCGTATCGTACTCTTTCGTTGGTGTCATTTCCTACCTCTGTGTATGTCAAAGTACTTCAAAATGGATGAATGTCATCCAAATACAAAGCATCTTGTGAACCAATGGACATATATAAATAACAAGCACACGGCAATCCATGGGTGCATTGAAGTACACAACCGCATTTGTTAAGTACATAATCACCCAAATCTAGCATACGGTTATGCTCAAGCCACAGCTGCTTCAAGGCATAGATAGATACATGGCAATATAAATGTCTAAAGAAATGTTTGTCGCAACGACCTTGCTACAGAATTCATGGATTCCTGTAGTGCTTGTCAGATCCTGGCTTGCTGGTTTGTAATCTGTGCGTGTGCCCTTTTGAACAGGATAACAAATGAGCTATTACCGCTACCAAGATAACACTTGAAAGACGAGTGTTGGCTTTCAACTTTGCTGGTAGTCTGGTTACCCATGTGTATAACATTCATTCGTCCACGCACGCACAAATTTCTCTCTAAGTGGAATCCATGTTCCAGCCAAATACAAAACGACCTTTTTGTTCCTAACCGACCAGGTAGTGACGATGGATTGCCATCTTTGTTCAAATTCGTCGATTGTAGAACTTTCAACCAAGGGGTTCCATCTACTTTTCTTGAATATCTGCCCTTGTTGATATCTTTTCCCGCCACACAACTTGTCCACCATGTTTTCAACGTCGTTTGTAATATGCCAAATGCATAACAAATGTCGCACATCTACATTAAACAAAACATTAAACATAATTAAGACATATTCAATAAATAGAACGACAATAATCAATCAACAAAACCTTTTTACCTGGGAAGACGTCACGAATAGCTGCAGATAAACCTTTGTCTCAATCGGTTACAATGACGCTAGGAGTATGAGCTATGCCAAAAATATCTCTCAATCCCTGCAACACCCACGAATATGACACAACCGCCTCATCTCGCATCAAACAGAACGCAACCAAGAAGTTGTGATTGGTTGACGTCATTCCTATTACTTCACACAGTGGCCACTTTTATTTGTTTGTTTTGTACGTTGTATCCATCAACACAACATACAGCCACGTACGTATCATTTGGATAGAGGTAGGATTTGCAACTAATAATCTGCTCAATCCACCTTCATTATCCAAGTCTGTCCAGACCACGTAATTAAGTTCTGTGGCCATATAAAGACAGCGTTGAAGGGGAGTCCTACCCTCCATCTCTTCCCTCCTTATTGATTGCCTAGCATTATAAAGGAAAATTTTCTCTAATAGAAGTCATGATAAAGGTCGGTTGCATGCGGGTTGCACTAAGTTGTCGTATGTGCTCCCAAATATCTACATTGATCCTATTTGCCCTTACATGGCCATCTCTGTACACTAAGAACGGGTGGTTATCTCTTCCTTTTTCACTAGGACACACCCTTATTGTCCAAGGTCTTTCTCCTGGTTCACGACTACTTGCTACAATCAAAAATTTACACCCACAACTTCTACTTTGAGAACCAGGTCGGGCAGCATTATCTAGATTATGTAAATCACCCCTAATATTACAATAGCGGTGACATCTAAAATACACACTAACTCTAGAACGTCCTTCTTTTTTGTTTATAAGAAGCACGTATAAATTGAAAACCAATTGTTATTGCTATCGCATCGGTCCAACTATGTAATTCATCTAAGGAATCAAATTCCCTATCCGTAACAAATCTACCGGAGTAATCTACGTTGTTCTTCTAAGTTTTCAAAGTCCTGCAAATTTGAAATATGAAACAAACCATACATTAGGTCATTAAAAAATTATACATACAAACATTAATAATAAAAAATTCAATAATAATTAAAAATTATAAATTACTTTAATAATTAATATTAAAATATTAGTAATACAAATTAATATTAATTAAAAATTATAATTTACTTAAATAAATAATATTAAAATAATAAAAATACAAAAAATATAATAAAATAATTTTAATAATAATAAAACAAATTAATATTAAATAATAAGAAAATAATAACAATAACATATAATTATAAATTATTTAAATAAATAATAACAAAATAATAGTAATGTTAATAATATAAATTACTTAAATTAATAATAATAATAATAATAATAATAATAATAATAATAATAATAATAATAATAATAATAATAATAACAAAAAATAATAATAATAATAATAATAATAATAATAATAATAATAATAATAATAATAATAATAATAATACTAAAAATAATAATAATAATAATATATTAATAATAATAATAATAATAACAATAATAAAAAAATACAAATAATATTATTATTAATAATAATATTATAATAATATTAATAATAATATTAATAACAATAATTTACTAAGACGTATAATAATTTAAATAATAATGTAAATAATAATAAAAAAAAAGTCGCACAAAAACCGCGAGCAGACCACGATGGAGTCGCACAAATCGTGCGACTGAACCGTGGTCCACTCGCACGTTTTGTGCGACTCAACCACAGTTCACTCGCCCAGTTTTTGCGACTTCCTTTTTGTTTTCTTAAAAAAATACACCGATTCAAATTGATTAAAGTACGTACCGGATCCGATTCATAGTCGCTTTCGTTAGCCATAGTAATCGATTCCAACTAACAGCTTGTTTAAAATCGAAGAACGTTTTTAGAGAGTTTTTAGAGAGATAGTACCGTATTTGAATTCGTATATCATACAAGGGCGCGTCTGAAATTTCAATATATATAGGGTCGCGATAAAAATGTTCGAAATTACGTTTAAACTTTAAATTTAATGTTTTTAAAGTGATAATAGTGTTATTAAGTGCGATTTACATTTGTTAAACAAGTTTTAAGTCTAGGGGCAAATTCGTAATTTCATTAGGGGGTGACGATAAAATGTAAAGGGTGGCGATATATAGCAATGCCCTTAGGAGATGGAATCATTTACTTTCTGTTTTGACATGTTACGGAAACATGTGATTATCAAACATATCATATCACATAACTTAAAAATTTTGCTCTAAAATGACAAATGACAGTTTCATAATCATTTGCCAAATAAATTAAAATTATTTGATATTAAATTTTGATGTGGATTTTTATTTTAAATTACATCTAAAAATGGTAGTTTATTTTGAAAATTTATTACAGAATATCTTATATATTAGACTTAATTTTGTTCATGTAATAAATATCAGAACATAATTTTTTACTTGATAAATGACATTATTTATAATTAAAGAAATTTTTAAATTAAATAAAATTTAATTAGAATGATGCTATCACTACTATTATGTTATGTAATGTTTGAGAACAAATATTTTATTTCAAATTATAGATTTCAATTATGAAATCATAAATGAAGAATTTGAAAATAACAAGGTTTGGGTAGTCATTTTCAAATCCTCAACTTCAACTGCTTTAAAAACAATGGTGAAATTTAATCCAAATTCAAATTTGAAAATTTTTAATTTGCCAAACAATAGATTTTAGCCAATTTCAAATTTCCAAATGAAATCATCGTTTCCAAACATGGCATTAACTTATTTCAAAAAATTTTTTAAACAATATGCCTAATGTAGTATCTTTGGTTGGAAAAGAATTTTTGTAAATTATATTGGTGATATTTTTTGCATGTTGTGCTTATTGCAGTAAATAAAAATTTGTTTATTAGATTAGTAATTTTTGAAAAGATATCAATAGAAATCATAAAAATTGGTGTAATCTATATATATCTTTACTAGTTTGAATCTCGTGCCAAAGCACGAATGATATTTGACGTGTGAGAATATTTAAACGGATCATTTTATCCTTCTATTATCTTCTGCATGTAATATAGTATTATAATAATTACAATTTAATCTTTTGAATACATACTTCTATGTGCATTTTTGTATATAATATAATATCTTAACTTTTTAGGCTTATGCGTGCTTTTGTGTATTCTTGATGACATAAGGCAAGATATGTAACATTCGGGAATTTAAATAAATAAAATAATATTGGGCTTTAAACCAATTAGGAAGCCTACCATTAATCAAGTAAGTAAGTTTTATAATAATAATAATAATAATAATAATAATAATATATAAGAAAATAATAATAATAAAAATTAAAATACCCAAACCCCCTTCGAACCCAGTAACCCCAATACCCCAATACCCCAATACCCCAATATTTCTTCTTCCTCCTTTCACTCATTTTGATTACCCAGTAAACCCAAACCCCCTTTCCTTCTCCCTTGTTTTAAAGCTTTAAACCCGACATTCCCTTCTTCCTCATTCTCACCGGCATAATCGAAGACAACGCGCGTTACTCCTCAATCCTCTTCTTCCTTTGATCTTCGAAGGATTTGGGCTGCGAAAAATCAGTTGATTTTCCTCTCTTTCGTGATTTTTCAAGGTAAATGATCAATTATTCTACATTCTTGGTTGTTTGTATAAATTATGGCTAATTGATCTTTCTTTCTCACTCACCTCTGAATTCGAACCATAAGGAGTGTTGTAGCAGCCGAAATCTTCCTCCCTTTGCCTCTGAACTCTGCCGAAATGGGGAGGAAGTGAGTGAGGTTTGGTCCTGTTGTTTAAGCATCAAGATCAAGTTGAAAAACCAAATTTCGAAATCTGTTTTTTTTCCATTTACTTGCTGCTGTCCACAGAGGTATATCCTCTTTGATTTTCGATTACTAATCTTTATTATTTTATTCTCATTCATATAAGGTTATTTTCTTGGTATGATTCTCTATTAGCATATTCTTAATATCATGTGTTAAACCCTAAATTTTAATGAATCTTGAAATTTATATATGAGTCTTGTTGATTGAGATTAGTAGCTGGATATGTGATATTGAGTTGTTGAATTAATGTTAGAAATTAGGAGTTTATGGCAAGTAATGATAATGGCCAATAATCGAATAAATTGATGGTCTTAGATGAAATACTAGATACTTGTGAACTTGAGGATTGTAGAGAGAATACTTATTCATGTGTCTATAATATGTAAAATTGGAAAACCTAGGATATAATGGAAAGATGATGATTGTTGGAATGAATTCGTAGAATCTTGATAGTTTATACGTAGTCGTGAAGATTGGGATTTGAATATTGTTATTAATAAATATGGGTCAAAGTGGTGATAGGAATCTAATTGTGGAATTCTAATTGTAGTAAGAGCTAATTCTAACAACTAAATTTGAGTAGCTTAGTGATCTTGGATGTGTGGTAGTCTTTTCGAATACTTTAATGGACTAAAATGGTTATATTTGTTAGTTAGATGTATAAAGAAGATAATGAGTATTGAGAATCCTCTAGGAGAATGTGAACAACCTTACATTCTTTTAATTACTTAGAAATGACCTCATGGCATGAGTTGTTGGAATATTAAGAATCAAGTCTTAGTTAATGTGCGGTGACTAGGAGGAGATGCAATGAGTTAAATAAATCTAGATTGTAGTGTCGAACGCTTTGTTGTGATGTTATATTTGTTATGCTCCAGGAGACAACGTCATCGAGGAACCTTTCTAGTGATCGCGGAGAAACGGACTTAGCTCTTGGACGCATCTTTGGTGAGTAGTAACAGTCCCTTAAAGGGTCTGGCCAGACTACTGTTTTGAAAATGTTTTCTTTATCAAATTGTTTTTATTGATGTTGAATTGGTTATGAATGATTATGTTGATATTGATATGGTCAATGGATCAGGCTCACGAGCTGGTCATTGACGGAGTAGAGGGAAAACCTCCCTTACTCCCTATTTTGAGGTGAATTGTCATTCAATATTGACTAGCCTCACCCGAGAGTGACATAGCCTTAGAGTTATGGATGTTCCTCTCAACTAAACTCCCTTTGCGCACATAGATCTAGGGGTCTGATGTTGCTTTTAAACCTATGTTTTGAAATATTGTGTTTTGTTGTTTTGGATTGTTACTTCTCATTCTGTTTCAACTGAATCCCTGTTGTTTCCATCTTTTAGATTGATTATAGATCGATAGCAGCCGGGAACGAAGTGATATAAGAGGTGATGAGAGAGCGCTAGCAGATCTCTTTGATTGAGGATTTGATTGCTTGCGTGAGTTAGATTAGTTGGCTGTAGAATTGTGTAATAGAATTGACTCTGTAGTTTTGTTTTGAGTACCCATACACTTTGATGTTTTGTTGGTTTGGATTTTGTATAGCTGTTGAGATTGAGGCTAGCTGTCACAGATGAGAATTTAGATATTTGTAATCCGATTTTATAGCGCATTATGTTGAATTTGACTTCATTTTTTTGGGTTTATGAATACATGACAACTTCTCTTACTTGGTTTAAAAGTAAGTCGAGTTATTATAAGATATTTCATAAATAATATTTTATTATTATTAATAGATGTAGTAGTGTAGGAAAATTTAGTTAATTGAGTAATTAAATGAAACTTATGTATGACGATTGGGAATTCTAACACCTTTAATGATATTAATTATTTAATATGATATTATATATAGCGTGATAGAATTCAACAATTTTTTTTATATGGAAAAACCCTTTTTTTTTTATTTGATGACTTAATGAAATAATTTATAGATTATAAGTTTGTTTTATAAATTCTCTTTCAAAATAATAGATACTATATATATGTTTGTGATTTCTTATGGAGCACTAAGAGGAAAATAAGAGATTTTGTGAAGAATAATGAAATTAATATTGTTGTAATAATGAAAAATAAGAGATACTATATAAAAGTGGGGCAATCTCAGATGGATTTGAAAGGATGTAAACCAAATATGAATTTTCTCATATTAGTAATGCATAGCCAATAGACATGGGCATTATGTGGGATGGTGCCACCACGAGTGTAATAGCCGTGACATGCACGGATTGTATATACTTGAACTAGGAATGTAAATGTGGCGGGGTGGGGCGGGGCGGGTATTGGAATTACCATCCTTATCTCCATCTCCATCTGTTAATGCAATCCTCATCCCTATTCCCATCCTCGTGGCGGGTATAATTTTTTTCCCCGTCCCCGTCCCGATGGGTTTGTATCTAAAACCATCCCCGCCCCACCACCCATCTAGATATCCATCCCCATGTAATACCCATTTTCCCCGCCACACCACCCATCAAATCCCCGCTTAATACCCATCTGTGCCACATATTTATATTCAATCATTTTATAAAACTAATAACATTATTACATAAATATCAATAACTAGTTAAAATACCAATCGACTCATCATTAACAACTTTGAACTCTTTTAACTATTTTTATGAAGACAAATGCGAGTCCGGACGAAGAAGATATCGCATTTACAAAACGGGAAAGAAAACGAAAACTAGCAAAAGACTTAAAAATATTTTGAGGCGGGTATCTTGAGGCGGGGCGGGGCGGGGCGGCTATCACCTAAAATCCATCCCCATCCCAATCCCCGCGGTGGATATGAATTTTATACCCTTACCCGCCCCATGACCCATCAAATCGGGACCCATCCCCTCCCCGATGGGGCGGGGATGGGGCGAGTCTCCTATTAGACCCGCCCCGCCTGCATCCCTAACTTGAACCTTTAAAGAATTTTTTATAAATTATAGTTAGATAATATATATCACACCACATAGTTTAAATATTTATAAGACTGCAACATATTTAATATTAGAATTCTTTATTTTTCATACTTAACATAGGTTTATGTCTAATACTCTTATAGTCTTATATGAATGAAGAAAATATTAAAAATTATCTAATATTTTTATGATTTTTCAATAATAATATCACTTGTTGATTAACTATGAATAATATGAATAATCTGAATATTGGATGATATCTTCTCATATTAAGCTTGGATACCAAATGACCTACTACCAAATAATGAAACATAAGTAAAAAAAATTTTAAAAATGTAAACATATACGACTTTATCAATTTATATTACCATAATATAGTCCAAGAAAAAAATTAAGTATTAAATACATTGATGGGTAGCCCGATAAAGCGAAACATGTATTGATATTACAACTTTATAACCAATATATATATATATGTGAGATTAAATAAAAATTAATTTTTACTTAATCCTAAATTCTCCAATGTTATAAGTATATAGCTATCTCTCCTAACATATTCAACCGCCAAAAGTCGCATTTATAAATGTAGCTCATATTTTCGACCATATAATTTATTTTTTTTAATTTTGACTTTAATTGTCAAATGACTTCATGTTTGATCATTAATATCTTAATACTTATCATAATCTTAGTGATATGTTATCAAGTTTTGAATCGGGTCAAGAGTATTTGGAAAAAGGTTAGAATATCTTCTATATTGTTTGAATGCAAATCAAACATTTTTCAAATTCAAAAAAATTATTTGGGAACGATGTCTGATTGATTTTACTGTATTTATATTACAATTGTGAGAATTATTATTTGAAAAGTCTTTTTTCAATATAGGTAATCATAATTATTATTTGAATATGAATTTATTTGATTTCAAAAAGAAAAAGTACTTTAGCTTTTAAGAGAAGTTTTTTTTTTCAAATTGTCATTAATTAATTAATATAAAGACTCTAATTAAGATCTTTTGAAATTATTTTTAAGCAAGCCACATAGCAACATTTAAAAGCTCTTCAACTTTAATTCTCTAACTTCCATGTGGTAAGCTGGTTGTTGAATTAGAGTATTATTTTATTATATTTTATGATATAATATGGTGATTATATGATATGATAATAATTTCAAAAAGCAAAAGTACTTTAGCTTGTAAGGGAAGTTTTATTTTCAAATTGTCATTAATTAATTAATATAAAAGATCTAATTCACATCTTTTGAAATTATTTTTAAGCAAGCCATATAGCAATATTTAAAAGTTCTTCAACTTTAATTCTGTAACTTTTATATGGCAAGCTGGTTGTTAAATTAGAGTATTACTTCCTCCGTTCCATAATACCCGCTACATTTTCTATTTTTGGCAATTTCATATTACTTGATACATATCCGTTTTTAGTAATAAAACAATCATTTAAAGTTCTACTTACCCCTATTTTTATCCTACTCTATACTCTATACTTTATAATAAAATACTATACTATACTCTATAAAGTAACCTAACAACCTATTTTTCTTTTTTCTTTTTCAATTAAAAATAATTAAATACTATACTCTATTAAGTAAACAATCAGCTACAGTGTAGATCAATCACTTTTCTTAATTCCCGTGTCCATGCAAATGTAGCAACAATATCAGAACGGAGAAAGTATTTGATATGGTGATATGATTCCCATGACACAGCACGAGCACGCCGACTTTGCAGGCAATAATGTGACAGTGCATTATCATCCTTTTTAAAAACTTTTTCCCCGGAATATGTTAGAAAATGGTAAGTATGTCATGGTGTGTATGTGGGTGGTACGCACAACATGTGATGTCTCTTTTTTCAGCATAATTTAAGCATGGAACTCCATGTGGTGATTGAGGCTTGTGTCGTGTCAAGTCACGAGTAGGTTGTGCTTGTGTCGCCAAACGTATCGACTCGACCCTTGCATCATGTGAATTATTATTTAACCGCGTTTCAGCTTAAAAACGTTGAGTCTTAATGGTTCATCAAATATAATTGTTGAGAATCTCACCGATTCTAGTCGTACTAAAAATCCTGACGACTTCTTCCTTGTTTTGGGTTGTTTGTGTTAGAGTATATAACATATCCTGGGGCCTCAATTATCAGCTTAAGCTTTTGGTTGAGTTGGTTTCTTGACATGGTATCAGAGTCAACATGAGAGGTCACGGGTTCGAATCTCAACCACCCCTCATTTATATAACATATCCTGGGGCATCAACCATCAGCTTAAGCTTTTGGTTGAGTTGGTTCCTTGACAGTTTGGTACTTGGCTTTTGGCTTTTTGGTTGGTCAAACAATTAATAAAATTATTTGGTAAATGACTTTCAATGGATCGGGCTTGCGAGCTGGTCATTGACGGAGTTGAGGAACATTGTTCCCTACTCCCTGTTTTTGAGGCTATTTGTCATTCAGATATTGACTAGCTTCACCCGAGAGTGACATAGCCTTAGAGCTATGGGGCACCTTTCAAAC
>NC_080049.1:7445387-7490387 GCF_026212465.1 Amaranthus tricolor | reverse complement strand
ATTTCTTAATGAAGCTTGACTCCAAATATACTCAAGTGCGTAGTACCATCTTGATGATGCCTGAACTATCTACTATTACCTAACCTATCAAATTCTTGATCAAGAACAGAGGCATCAAACACTCAGGAAACTGAATGAATCTCATTATGAGTCCCTTGCTTTCAATGCTGACAGAAAGTCTTCTTTTGACAAACATAAAGCCTCTCATATACCTCTCTTAGTCACAGATAAGATAAATTAAGAGAAGTGTTATATGTTCCTGAGTTTCAATTCAATTTGATCTCTATTAGTTAATTGTACCAGGACTTATCTTGTAAAATTCTATTTACACCCACTAGTTGTTTTATTCAGAACCACTTGACCTCGACTCTATGGCTTCTATGTAGGAGTACTCATGACTTATATCACATTAATGCAAGAGTGGTGTTACCTCACAAAAGATTGAGCATACTTCTACTTTACAAGATTGCAAGATTCCTCAAAAGATTGACATTTGTATACCAAAATAAAATTGTTTGTAATACAAAATTGTGGCATCTTAGATTGGGGCATATGCCCATGTCTCAAATAAAAAGATTGTTTCCCTCTTTGTTGCATGATTCTGATTCTTTTTTTTGCACTATCTGCCTGATGGCCAAAAAAACGAGACTACCCTTCCCTCGCAGTATCACTAGGAGTTCAAAACCCTTGGAACATTTGCGCATTGATATATGGGGGCCTTATAGGTTGAAAACTAGACAACTTCACACTGGCTTCATCACTATAGTTGATGATTTCACTCGCTTAACCTGGATTTTTCTCATTAAACATAAGAGTGAATACCCTACCCTTCTTAAACAATTTGTAATGCTTGTTGAAAATCAATTTGACCACGAAGTTAAAACTATTCGAAGTGATAATGCTAAGGAGATTACTGAGGGAGATGCCTTTCTCTTTTACAAACAACATGGCATCCTCTTTCAAACCAATTGTAGAGACATTCCCCAACAAAATGGGATCGTTGAGAGGAAGCACAAACATCTTCTTGAGGTTGCTAGGGCTTTATCTTTCCAATTTAAACTCTCTCATTCCTTTTGGGGTGATTGTTTGCAGTGTGCTACTTTCCTCATTAACAGAACTCCTACTCTTACCCTCAATGGTCTCACACCTTATGAGCAACTGTATCACAAAAAACCTGATTATTCCATCCTTAGGACCTTTGGTTTCTTGACATATGTTTCTACACTCGAACAAGGTATGTACAAATTTGCACCTAGAGCCACTCTTCATGTTTTCATAGGCTATTCCCCTTAACAAAAAGGCTACAAACTTTATAATCTTGATACCAAGATTGTCACCGTATCCAGGGATGTCCTTTTCTTTGAAAGGCACTTTCCTTTTCATTATCTTAGTCACAGTACCCTTACCCCTCTACCACAATTTTTCCTTCCTACTTCTACTCCTCCTACTTACACAGATGATCATCTTGACCCTCATTTCCCTTTTTCTAATACCCTGCATCCTACCCATTCTACTATCCCTACTGCTATTCCTCTAAACACATCTCCTCATGATTCTTCTGTTTCTTCTCCTACTTTTTCCCTTATTTTACCTTCACCTGTCTCCCCACCACCACCACCTTATCTCCGCAGATCCCAAAGAAATACTAAACAACCCTCACACCTTCAAGCTTATCAGTGTAACCATGTCACTTCCACTCAATGGTGTAACGTTATATCTTCTCAAGCCCTTTCTGTTTCTCACAAATCTATCTCCCAAAATCACCAGCAATATGTTGAACCAAAATCCTATGCAGAAGCAGGTTCTTATCCTCACTGGATTAAAGCCATGAACAAAGAGCTTTAAGCACTATAACAAAACAACACTTGGACTCTTGTTGAACTTGCCAAGAATAAAAAAGTTGATGGTAGCTTAGAGAGATACAAGGCTAGACTTGTAACCAAAAGTTACAATCAAAAGTATGGAATTGATTTTGAGGAGAACTTTTCCTTGTTGTCAAAATGACAACCATCCGATGTATGCTTGATGTGGTAGCTCATCATAAGTGCCCTATTTACCAATTGGATGTTAACAACGCTTTCCTTCATGATGACCTACATGAAGAAGTGTTCATGAAGATTCCTAAGGGTTTACATGTACAAGGCAAGAAAGTGTGCAAGTTAAATAAATCTCTATATGGTCTAAAACAGGCTTCTGGAAAATGGTTTGCTAAATTGGTTTACACTCTTCAACAGCAGAATTTCAAGCAATCTAAACATGATTATTCCTTATTCATAAATAAGTCAAGTGCACATATCACCCTTATGGTTGTGTATGTTGATGATATAATTATTACTGGTACTAATCTCCAAGTCTATCAAAGCTCACCTACATACCACCTTCAGCATTAAAGACCTTAGGTCCCTACATTTTTTTCTTGGCATGGAAGCCAGTTATAGTGATCAAGGTTTCATTCTCACTCAAGAAAAGTTTACCAAAGAGCTACTCACAAACAACAAGCTTAATAATATCAGATCAGTTTTAACACCCTTACCCTCTAACCTTAAACTTTCTGCTCTTGAAGGCAATCCTCTACCTGACCCTAAAATCTACAGAAGCCTCGATGGTAAATTCAATTTCCTTACCAACACCAGGCAATCTTCTACCTGACCCTAAAGTATTAAAGATTACAGGTTCAAACCAAAAACACATAACTACTACCACTTAACCTAAAATTCTGACCATCAAAATGGTCGGAATTTTGTGTTTTGGCCTAAACCTGCAAACTTTAATACTTTGGTGGCTGTAATTCGCAAAAACAAGCAGAGAACGCTACTTTTACATGTTACAATAGTGTAAATCGCAAAAACAAGCCGAGAACACTACTTTTACATATTACAACAGTGTAATTCGTAAATACACATAGCAGACGAAGCCAACACGTCACTCCAAGCAGCAACACAGCCCCGCAACAGCATACCCAAACCAGTGCACAGACCCTGCCATCAATCAGACATTAGTAGCAGTAAGTAAACACTAGCTAGGTTAGCCTTATCACACACCATCCAAGCAGCAGCCCAGCCCGCAGTAACATAGCCAAACCAGTACACAGACCTCTATCCTCGCAATCATCAACCAATACATAACAATCAAGTAGGCAGCAGTAGCAACTAGTGATCCATAAGAGCAACAGCTGAAGTAACTAGTCAGAACTCAGAAGCACAACAATTAGAAGGCAGCTCCACCAACTATACAAATAAACTACAACTGCATCAAACAATAACCAAATAAAAACACAACCATATACTTAAAAGATTTATGAGTTAGGGGGTGTTTGGCTGTTGGTTGTTTGCTGTTGGCTATTGGCCTTTTTAATTGCCTTGTTCGACCAGCTGGAAACCTTGATTATTTTTGTTGGCTTTCATATTAGCTGAAAAAGCCAATTATTTATGGAGATGTTTGGTAAATTTAGGTATTGAGTATTGGTTGTTTATTAGAAAAAAAGTGGGTTGATAAGCCAAAAAAAATAACTAATTTGACAAAAGCTTTCCTTGTAAACAACCCCGTCTAACCGAAATTACACACTTCAAATCGCTGTGCAAAGCACATTTTATACCCCACCATTCAAAGACACCAGAGCCAGCCGTAGGCAGGGCAAGTTAGGCCTAAGCGCAGGGCCCACTAAAAAATTAAAATTTGTCTATAAAAGGATTTTAACACAAGCCTATCATGTGGAAGATAGAATTGTTAACCATTAAGTTAGGCCATAATACTTGTATTAAATACAATGTTGATTAATTTTAAACACGTATAATTGCAATAATTATAATATAGTGTGCACGACTAGACACACAAAATTTAAGTGGACATTAAGTCATTAAACGTTAGTTAATTTTCCTAATAAATACTTTTTTATTTTAGAAATTAAAATTTCCCGAAGCTTATTTGGGTATTTTTGTTAATAAATTCGTCTTAATCATTAAAAAAAATATTATGTTCTATCTATTACGTACATAAAAAAATAAGTAAAAATATATCATCATCACAATTATGAAAATTCATATACGAACTGATTCACAATTAATAAATAATAATTAAAAATATTCTTTTTAATCAATTAAAAGATGAAGTCGAATAAATCTATTTTATTATAGTTCAAAATTAAAAAATGAACTAATATGAACAAATATGAATTATTATTATTATTATTATTATTATTATTATTATTATTATTATTATTATCATTATTATTATTATTATTATTATTATTTATTAAAACGTGATTACCTTGAGAAGAAATATTTATGATATTAGTTCTATTACCTCTGAATGATGTTAAAATGATGATTTCACAAACGAGATTATACTTAAATACTTAGAGATATAGTCGTTGAAAAAAAATCTGATTATAAACATGTATTATGCAATGTATACTTGATCACATAATTGTATGTTCATCGGTTAATTATTTTAATATATTAAATTACTTAAATGAAACATGAGGGAATTAATTTGTTGTAATCTAAGTATAGAGGTGTTGAACCTGTTATTCTGTTTGATTATTATAGCTATTAAGAAGGTGTTCTCTTCAACTTATTTTTTTGACTTATTACTTATTCTTATTGGAATCAGATCAGATCAGACCAGATCAGATCAGATCAGATCAGACCAGATCAGATCAGAAAGTTTCAGATCAAACCAGACTAGATCAGATCAGATCAGACCAGAACAGATCAGATCAGATCAGATCAAACCATACCATTATTATTATTATTATTATTATTATTATTATTATTATTATTATTATTATTATTATTATTATGATTATAATAATAATAATAATAATAATAATAATAATAATAATAATAATAATAATAATAATAATATTATTATTATTATTATTATTATTATTATTATTATTAATCATCGACACATATACTTTAATGAGGTTAAGAAAGAGGTCCACCAGGAGTATAATTAGACACATATTACATTAAATTAATTACTTGTATAATGTCATTGTCTAAGAACCAGAAGTATAAACTTTGGAAATGAGATTTTAAGAACCAGGAGTATAAACATTGATGTCATTGTACGTTGACTTACAACTACCTTTTCTTATTTCTATTAGCTTCTAGCAATTAATGATGTATCTAATATTTTCCTGTTGTGTTAAAGAGCCATCAGTAAATACTTCACCTTTTCTCATTTCTATTACCTAACATTTTATATAACTACATAAACATGTATCAAGTAAATATGCATTTCCTGTAATTCCAAGCTCTTCACCGGTGGATCAAGAGAAAGAAATAAAGAAATCAGTTCACAAGAATACAACAAAATATTGTAAGTTTTTATGATATGTGTGTGTGCATATATATATATATATATATATATATATATATATATATATATATATATATATATATATATATATATATATATATATATATATATATATATATATATATATATATATATATATATATATATATATATATATATATATATATATATATATATATATATATATATATATTTGTAGATTTTTTATTATACAATATATCTTTGCGTTCTTGATGTCATGCTTTGTGTTCACATTTTGGATGATAGTGATATGTGTGTATATATTTATGTATTTTTTTTGTAGATCTTTTGTAAATTTTTGTAATTTTTTTTTATTATATCAATCTGAGATGGGTTATGATGTGCTATGAACAACACAGGTCCTATTGTGCTTCTTAGAGATATATTTTTGTAGTCTTGGGTGATTCCTAGGGATAAAGTTTGAGATTTTAGGTCCTATTGTGCTTAATATTTCAATGTACATGATTTATTAGTTTGTGTTCTTTTTTTTTTTAAATAAAATTAATCTAGCTCATTTTGTGTTTGTGGTGAGCAAAGTATATGGCTCCCAAAGAGAGACTCTCATGGAGTGAGCAAGATACTAAAAAATTCTTGGAGATTTGTATCCAATTAAAAGCAGGATCAACTGGACGCAAAACAAATTGGGCAAAAATTGTTCAAGGTTTAAATGTAGCAACCGGAAAAAATTTTAATGATAAACAAGCTAGAAATAAGTATGATGACTTGAAAGCACAATTTAAAATATGCCTCAGTTTCGTGTTGGTCCACCTCCTACAGGGATGCTTGAACACTTTAATTACAGACACTCATCCTTGCGTACGACAATTGAGAGATGCTTTGGAATACTAAAAAATCAATGGAAGATATTGAAAAATATGCCTAGTATGGAGATCAAATATCAGTTGGCTATTATGGCGTCAACATTTACGCTTCATAATTTTATTCGCCTACATCAATTAGGTATCCAAATATCAAGTGGGGTTAACATTGAACCAAGAAGTGATACCAACATGTTTAACACAGAGCGCAAGAATGAAATGGATAGAATCCAACTAAATATAGCCAACGATATTTGGGCATCAATTCAAAGAGAAGTAGAAACATCGTAGTTTTTGATGTTTAATTTGTAGAATGTAATGTATATTATTATTAGATGGAGAAACTATGTAGTATGTAATATTAATAATAAGACATAAGAATAATAATAGTAAAAATAAATAATAATAATAATAATAATAATAATAATAATAATAATAATAATAATAATAATAATAATAATAATAATAATAATAAAATAATAATAATAATAATAATAATAATAATAATAATAATAATAATAATAATAATAATAATAATAATAATAATAATAATATAATAAAAATAATAATAATAATAATAATAATAATAATAATAATAATAATAATAATAGTAAAAATAAATAATAATAATCATCATAATAATAATAATAATAATAATAATAATAATAATACTAAAAATAATAATAATAGTAAAAATAAATAATAATAATAATAATAATAATAATAATAATAATAATAATAATAATAATAATAATAATAATAATAATAATAATAATAATAATACCTTAACTACTATTATTAATAACAAACTCAAACAAACCAAATCAAATAAGATCAGACCAGATCAGATCATATCAGATCAAACCAAACCAGATCAGATCAGACCAGACCAGATCAGATCAGATCAAAAAGATTCAGATCAGATCAGACTGAATCAGACCAGACCAGATCAGATCAGATCAGACCTTAGTAAATTTAGATCAGATCCAATCAGATCAGACGAAGAAAACAAGTCCTAATTAATAGTTCTTTTCTAATACTTTATACAAATGATATTTGGTCTTCTTCAATTTGTTGTCATTAAAGTAGTAGACACTAGAGTAACTTAGAGAGTTGAGACTACTCTGCTGACCTTGATTATTTGAGGTGATGACCTCCATGTATTGAGGTAAAGCCTCGATCTACTGGCCTTCTCGTTTCCCTAAATTATTAATTGGAAAATATAATTGTCATTAAATATCATTTAATTAATTGACTTATGTGATACTTTTTTTATCTTAGAAATTGATTTTAAACTCAACTATATATTATTATTTTAAATATTTTAAATTTAAGTATTTTACAAAATAAAGTTCAAATTACTTTATTTTTTTGATTTTGAGAGTTTTTCTCTTGCCTTTCCTGCATTTTTATTTTGCAGGTTAATGATTCATTGAGGATTCTAAAGTGAGGCTCACTTAAAATTTAGTTTTATTAGTAATCATATTCCAATTCGAACATTTTAGTTGTTTAACTTTTATAAGGTTTTGAATTTGGGTTAATAAGTTTTCTAAGTTGTAATAATAGACAATTCTTTAGTTGTTAAATTTACTAAGTTATTTTATACTCTCTTTTTTCTCTTATGTGCTTCCTTATAGAATATTCCTCTAGAGAAATTTGATTAACGTTTTTTTATATATATAAGTAGATAAAAAATATCCATGTGAGATCTCGCTAAGTTCATCTTAATGTATACTTTTTTATTATACATTTTTTAATAATTTTTTTTATTTAATAATGCATATATATAGAGATATTATGACTCAAAATTTACTTTGAAAATTGTGCAAAAAGAACACGAGAAAAACAAAAAAAACAGACGAAGTAGTTATTTAAACTTACATTTTTTTTAGAAATAGTTGTAATAGTAACTCTCTATGATTAGGACTTAGTTCATGTTTATCTTTAACATTGATTTGAAAATGTGACCTAAATATGGAAGTGTTAAAATATATCATTGAAAACAATATTATATATATATATATATATATATATATATATATATATATATATATATATATATATATATATATATATATATATATATATATATATATATATATATATATGTATATATATGTATATATATGTATATATATATATGTATATATATATATGTATATATATATATGTATATATATATATATATATATATATATATATATATATATATGTATATATATACACATATATATATATATACATATATATATATACATATATATATATATATATACATATATATATATATATATATATGAGGAATCCTTTTAGAAGGGGTTGAAAATGAGAAGGGTAAGAAGGACTCTACACCCTTGATTTCACTAAAATAAAAAAAATCTATGGTCACGATTGAGCCAAAAACTCATTATTATAAAAGTAACTATGTTAGACAGAAAGGTAACTATGAAATAATTTTTAAAATGTTCTTAATTTATAACATAGTATCATTTTTTGTATATATAGTAACCAAACAAAATCAAACAAAAATCCTTCTCACCCTTCTTATTTTAAAATTCTTCTTATTTGATATATATATATATATATATATATATATATATATATATATATATATATATATATATATATATATATATATATATATATATATATATATATAAGAATTTTAAAATAAGAAGGATGAGAAGGATTTTTGTTTTGTCACTATATATACAGAAAAGGATACTATGTTATAAATTAAAAACATTCTATAAATTTTTGTTATAGTATCTTTTCTATGTAACATAGTGACTTTTACAATTATGTGTTTTTGGCTTAATCATGACTATAAATTTTTTTATTTTAGTGAAATCAAGAATTTACCCTTTTTATTTTCAACACCCTTCTCATTGAATCTCTCCCATATATATATATATATATATATATATGTATATATATATATATATATATATTTATATATATATATATATTTATATATATATATGTATATATATATATATATGTATATATATATATATATATATATATATATATATATAAATAAAGCCAAACGTATCATTTGCCACCTTTATTACCCACGTTTAATACACGTTAAAGTCTAAAGGGTGTCATGCATTATTACCATAAAATTAATAAAGGAGCTTTAATAAGGAGATACATGAAAAGTCCTCTTACCATAATAAGCTCATTATTTTTACTGATACATACTTGATGAATGATATATGATAGGATAGGATAAATATGAATAATATGGCATTTCATTATTCTTAGAAATGGGTTTTTGTATTTCTGGTTGCTTACCGTTTCAACATCCTGGATCTTGGAGGAAAATGTCTAAATGGTATGGACAAATACATCTATTATTTTCTCCAAATTTAATTTATAATTTAATATTAGTAGTGATTTTCAATTTTTGATTGCAAGATAAGAGAATATTCTTGCATCACCAATGGTTCATGAACTTGATCATGGTAATTGGGATAGAACTCGGTTTTACTAGATTAGTTATCACTTGTTATAAACCTAACGCTCATACTTCTCTTTAATCTAGGGTTGAAACCCCCCATCAGCAACAAGTATTCACAAGCATAGTTTATTCACTCAAATTTATCATTAATATTTCCTCTCGTAATTTTTTTCTTCACCTTGTAATTAAAAATTAATTTTTCTTATCATGAAAAATTATTAACCATTTTACTTTTTCTCATGTTCGTGTTTTTTGTTACTGAAATTTGGCATAATCTCTAGCATTTTGATTTTTTTTAATAAGCTTGTGTAACTCAAATCAAGACCCGCAAATTTATCATATGATATCTTTTTGGAAGATATTATTTATGTCTCGGTTTTTTTCACCTATATATCGAGTTAATTTAATTAAATATAATTTGTAATGTTCTCTAAAATTAGCAACTATAACGTATTTTTAGACGATTAATTATCATTTGTATTTTTCATTGGAAAATAATTATCATATTCATGTTTTCTTTGAATTTATAATTATCATATTCATATTCCTATTACGTTAATCATCAAAATATCGATAGCATAATTCATAAGATATTCTAATTTCGAGCAAGAGCATAATTCATTTTTCAAATTATGAACTATGTGCTCTAATGTATATAGCAGTATTACTAGTATAGAATGAATGAGGGATTGTGTTATTTATGCTTGAAACTTATAATGGTTTGTGTAAATGGTACATCCTGGATTCAGTAAGAAGCTCATCAAACAAGTTGGATATCGCCTCAAGTTTCTACAAGCCAGGAAAACTACCATTGTCGTACAGACCCGTCAGGACATCGCTAAGCTCCTCCAGATTGGAGATCATCGGAGAGCATCTGTTTTGGTACGACATTTTAAACGTCTTGTTAACCTTTCATTATCCCTAGTATCATTAAATAATCATTAATTAGGAGATTAAGAAGGGCCGAATGACCACAACCTTGCACTCGTTTCATTAAAGAGGCTGATTACGATTAACCCTTACCAAATACTCCAACTTTTACATGCTATGATGTTTTAGAAAATTTTTAAAAATTCTGTTAATGCTTGTGTTGTAGGTTGAACAACTCTACAGGGATAAATGCAGAGCAGATGCCTATGAACTAATCACTGAAATATGTGAATGCATCTCCAATTACCTGCCCTGCATTACTACATTCAGGCATTTCTTCTGTTTTTATACTTGAATGTAGAGATTGGTAATTTTCTAGGCTCTGTCTTATTTTTCACCCGGGTACTTGTTTTCGTTCTGCAGGGATATGCCAATGGAAGCAAAGATAGCAGTTTCTAGTCTGATATACGCTGCTGCAAGATGCGGCGAACTGCCGGAACTGAATAAACTTCGATGCTTAATCAAAGACTGGTATGGCAATGAGTTTGATGCTGTCAATGTGAACTCACTGTCGAAAAATCTCGTAAGATCAGAGCTTCAGAGAACATTGTCTGTCGGTAAAATATCAGAAGATGCGAAGCTTGAACTGATCAACGATATTGCTAAAGAATACTCTATTATTAGGTATCCTCCAAGAACTTATCAACAGGTAAAATAGAAATCCAGGTGAACTCAACAGTCTACTGCTTCAACACACCCCTCCTCCCTGTGGCTTACCCTAGATTCTTACGGTTACTGTTCATTACAAGGTACGGGACTTTATACAAGAAAATTACAACTTAAAGGAAGAAGGCCAATTTCCGAAAATTGGGAAATCAATAGTGAAGCAACCTAATGCGTTGAAGATTGAGTTAATCAATGAAGTACATAAGAAGTTGGCACTTCAGACTCTCACCCTCGACGATGAACATGTAAGTTTTGGCCATACAAATAACTCAACTATTCCGAGAAGAGAAAAAGAGCCTAACATTATTCGTCTAATTCATTAGAGATTAAAAACTAAGATGATGACCACGCTTTCTGGTTAATTTCTTGTTTTAGGTTTACAATATCCATGAAACACAGTATGAAATCCGACGTGAACACGAAGATTGCAGAAATAAAACGGCATCGTGGAAAATCCCGAAGAAGTCTAACCAAGGCTACCCATCAACGAAGGCCAGTGATTGGTGCTACGAGATGGAGTCCATAAAGGCTGTATCTTCAAGGGAGTCAACAGAGAGCCCAGACAAAATTGAAGAGAGAGAAATTGTCTATCTAGATGATATTAAAGAGAAGGCAGAACCAGAAAGCTACTGTGACTATGAACCTGTGATTCTATCTGTGAATTCGAAGGGTGTGGGCAAAATCAAATCACTATTCTGTGACACTAATGCCTATCAGCCGCTTCCGCAGGAACCATCAAAGATGAGAAGTGGAAAGAGGAAGTATACAGTGGATGATAACAAAACGTGCATCTGCACTCAAGCATCTAGACATACAAGCCAAAATTACAATGGTGGGATACTACAGGATATGCAGCAGAACATGAAACGAGGAGACGTCCATCCTAAGCTTCCTCACTATGAAGAATTAGAAGCCAAGTTCAAGAACCCGAATTTAACGGCAGACAGAAGTAGGAAAGATGATCACCTTAAATTGTAAGCTATTTAGGACCAAAGGTGACTTTTGTCTTAAATTTTCGAAAAATAACCATACCTCTTACTTTCTTACTTGTGGCCTGTAAGACGGAGAATAACTAACCTAGGAAAAATATATTCGTTGAAAAAAAACCAGCTATAATTAATCAATTTCATTACGAGGGTATAAAGTATAAACAAAGTACACACAGATTATACTTGTACAAACTACAAAGAATACAACACAAGCAAATGTAAGAATCAAATTGATCAATGCACTAGATAAAGATATAATATGTGCACACATTATAGTCTATAATATTTAAAACTGAATACTCACAGCGGGACTTCAATCAAATACTCTTCATACTCGGAAGGCACTCAAAGTTGAATTATAAAAGTTCCTGGACCGAGAAGTAAAATTATGCAGCAAAGGATTCTCTTTCCTTTGGTTTATTATCTGCAGTATAAACATGAAATGGCCATCAAAAGTGGTGTATGAAATTTATCTTTGTGCATGATTTACATCTTATCCGGTGAACTCTAACTCTTTCGACCAAACATGAGAAGCTTCCTGAACCCCTTGGCTGTTTTTGGGGAGTTTTCAGCCCCATCCCATTTCTTCCTTGTCTGGACAAGATCTACACTTGTTTCCTTAGTTGGAGTTGATTCTTCTATCTCAGATATTTCTGGAGAGATTGGACTACTCACGACTGTTTCCTCGGAAATCGAAGTGGAACTCAACTGCTTGGGAGGTGACTCGGGCACTGGGTGGATATTCAATTCTGGATTAGATTTATCATGATCATCAGAAACTTTTCCCTCTTTTAGAGTAGATACAGTATCTTTAGATATATTATCGTTTATTTCCTTGATAGAATTTAAGGTTGTAGAATTATCTTCAAGGGGGTTTCCTACCTTTTCGTATGAAGCTTCAATCTGCGCTACTACTTTTACATCCTTGTTAATGGTTGAAGATGTAATGTGTAGCTCTTTGATGTCTTTGGGAACATCGACCATATGGGAAGCTGGAGCATCAAGTTTACAAGTGCTTTTTTCTTCCATCGCATCTGAAACTGATACAGTTGCCCCATTTAGATTTTCAACACCAGCTTTTCTCTCTGAAGACATTTTCTTGTCTGCATTGGATTTTTTGGTATCTGTACTACTAATCTTCTGAGCACCACTGTTCAAATTGGTACCTTTTACTTTAGGAGCTTCCTTCTTAGCTTGAGGGCTAGGAGATTTTGGAGATGTCTTTGCAGCTGCAAGTCGTTCGATGGTGGAACTCCTGAGGACAGGTTTTGGCTTTGACTTGTCAGTGGTAGCATTAGTTGTAACTGCTTTACTTCCAGTTTGAGCCTTCCTAGATGCCATTGCGTTACCACCACGTACAGAACTCCTTTCAGCAATTCGTTTTTGCCTTTGAATAAGTAGCTCTTCCATTCTCTTTCTTCTCTCTTCTTCTTGTTTCTAGTCATCGTAAAGAATTTACATCAGGAGAAAGGAAACAATGGAAATTATACAAAAATTTAAAAATTGACAGAAAAGCTAGATATAGACAATTATGGTAATTCACAGTCTGCTATAGACCTAATGCAGTTTAAGGTGTCTGGTAAAAACAATCTAAGTTAGAAAAGTGTGTGGAATTAAAATAAGCAATTGATGACATTCCTTGGCGATAAGATAAAATAATATCGTTTAACAATGGTACTTGGATAAAACCAAGGCAACATGCACAATTTGGAAAGATCATTTCAGTTTGGCCTAAAAAATCTTAGTATTATGCTAGTTATTTAAGGTATGTGTAAAAAAACTCCTGGAGTCAATAAATACCTTTTCAAGTAAGCTCTTGGGAGTAATTGTTTTACTGCCAAAAGTAGACCTTTTAGTTCCTGGAGTGCTATCTGGTTTAGTTTTTCGCAATGGCCCATTCACGATTCTTGACCTAGGGTCTCTACTTGAAGCTTTCCCATTCTTTTTGCTGTCAAGATTTTTTTTGTTAGATTCCACATTTGTCTCTTCACATGTATCTAAATCTGATTTCTTAGTCGAATCATTCATTGATATGTAATTTTCATAATCTAGCTCAGGATTCCAAGATGGTACTGTTTGTTCCACAACAGTATCGTGATCACGAACCATGTAAAGCTCATCTGGTTCATAGAAATTAAACGATTCAGATTTTTGCTGCGGAACTGCTGTTACATTTTCCATGAGGGTGGCCTCAACAATATCAGAAACAAGGCTAATATCTGTCTTCAGCTGGGACTCAGGATGCCCATCTGTGAATCGACCTTGAATCATGAAAGAATCATCAACAATAACATGCTTACTACGTTGCTCTACCTGATCAGTTGAAGATCTCAAATAATCTCCTTCAATAAACCCGAGGTGATTGCTTCCTCCCTGATTCGCTGCTCCATCGGATTGTTTTCCTACAAACCAATCATCACTAGTATGGCTTTTGATCACAGACGAATGGGAAACATCATCAGAGAGCAATACACGTGTATAATTGTCTGTTTCTTCATTTCTTTGTGAAAAGAGGAACTCTTCAGGAGTGTTACCCCTTCTAATTACTCGGCGAGCACTCTCGCTGGGGTCAAAGCCTTGAACCAAGACTTTCTGCACATCATCATTATCTCCTGCACCCTTTTCAGTAACTAGAAAAGCATCAGTAGCCATTGGTTTATGTTTTGTCCTCCCCTCTGCTTCTGGCTTGAATGCACCTGAACTTTGCTCACAAGATCTCTCGGTGGCGAAGAATTTTTCTTCAGCTGACACTGAATGAGGCTCATGGTTGTAAGAATCTGATTCCTCCCTCATCAGTAGCTGCTGCAAAGCATCCCAATTTTCATTGCCTTTATTTACATTGTTATTCTTCACAGAAACGTCATCATCATTATCAACAGCAATAGCAGCACTATGGTTCTTGGATCCATTATGTTTCTTGTGTTGACGAGAAGTTGACTTTTTATGTTTCTCAAAAGACCCAACTGCTTCTTCCAGTTGCTGCTTGAGTGAATCTCCATCCAAGTAATCATCCTCATCAGATGAATCAGTCTCAGAAGAACCATCCCTTTCTCCATCTCTCTTGGATGTAATGTAGTTAATATTGCGTATAACAACTTTCCTTGAAGACTTTTTCCCGTGCTTTTTCTTATGAGATCTCTCTACTGAAGAATCTGACTCAGAACTGGATCCACTGGACCCCGTATGTTCCTCAAGATCCTTTTCTGATCCCCATGCATTAGAGGATTTCCCCTTCTTTTTGGTCGATGATCTATGATCACGACGATCATGTGATTCATGCTCAGCATAACCGTTAACATCAGATGGCCATGGCATATTTGGATAATACGGAGGGGCAACCTGCATGCCTGTTAAGCCATAACCTTGATAAGGGGGCATTTGCTGATACATGGGACCCGGGAAGTTACGCATGTATGGAGAAAATTGTTGCACCCATGGATTTGACATTTGCGCTTTGGCATCAATAGTTGGATTCTGAGAATCTACGAGTCATCAAAGAAAGAGTTGCAGTTATAAACCGGAATGAGATTTTACTTTTTCTTAGCAGACAACAGAACAAAACACCACTGAAGGATGTATTATAGTCAATCAGTAAGGAACGCACATGGATAACTAAGTTAGGAAAGACTAATCACGATGGATTTTTATCCAACCAAATCCAGGTAATTTAGTTTACAGCACAAACTCTATATAACTCACGATTTAAACAAAAGGGAAAAATAGAACACAAAAAGGCTGTGAAAGCAAGATCATACTATGATCTAGAATACTGAACCAATTGTTCCCATCCCCATATATTCAAGTTCGCGATGATTTGCCTTATAGGCTATATATGCTCCAGAATTTATTTCATGCATCTCAAACCAGAAAAACTACGACAGAAATTAAATAGTAGTAAGCAACCAGAAAGAATTCGAAATGCACCTGCATTTGCATCTGAACTTCCATGACTTGCCACAGAATCAGACATGGACACATCTGTGCTACCATTCTGTTTGACACCTTTAGATGGATCATTTTCTTCACCGGCAAGAATAATGCCAGATGTTCCCATGAAAGCCAATTCAGGCTGCACCATAGCCTGCATTGCAGCAATCTCATCCACCCAAAGTCTGTCTTCATTCTTCTTCTTGCAGAGATCTTTAAAATTTATGCAAGCCTCCCTAAATGAGACCAAATATAGAATTCAGAACCCAGTCAAGCTACACATTACATACTATCCACTACTTGTGCATTTTGAGGTACGATATTTGCAAAATCATCGCATGTGACATGCAAAAACTTCGAAAAAACTGCTATATAACATGCTCTAAAACCTGCTGTGCCTAGTTTATTGGTATGTACCTCAAGCGTTCTGCTCCAAACGCATCAGAAAATGAAAGAAGATTGTGCAAGTTATCAATTTCAAATCCAGCTGCCAAAGCTCGAGCATAAACCATAGCTTGTTCTTTCCGGAGGACTGCTTTACGAGTTTCCAATACACGCTGCAGACGGACCCTGTCAAGTAAGAATCACACGGGACCTGTTACTACAGTCTACAAACAATGGTTGACTTCCAAGCTGACATATGAAGATCAACAAGAGCTGATTTTCTTACTTTGAATTTTCCTCCCGTGCGTGATCACTGCTGTCATTGGATTCACTTTGAGACTACAATTGCCAGTAATAAAAGCAGAACAATCAATAACATTTTGATGAATGAAAACGACTAACAGAGTTAGACATTTTAAACTCTATAAATTCATTACAGAATGTTGTACCTTGATAGAAATTGCTGAATCCTTGGAATTTCCTGTCGATCAGGTTCAAAGAAAAATGAGGAACAAATTTTATGGTGATAAAATGATAATGCATTACTAGTTTTGTGATTCTAAGTTCAATCTCAATGCACTTCTTCTGGTCTTTTTTAATGTTATAACATTTCGTTCATGCATGCTATCTCATGCACCAATTTGATCAGAGATAAGGAAATATAAGAGTTAATATTATCAAACACGTTAAAGATGTATCAGTATAAGATCTTACTTGAGTATCAATATAACAGAGTTATATCATCAAACACGTGAATCGCACATAATACAATACTAGTGGATGAATAATAAGTATTATCGGATTGATCAATGTAATTAAAAATAAAAAAAGGCTAATGAGATTTTCCCAATGCCTCTTTTTGTTGGGATCTTGTGGACAAAACATTAGCTCAGACCTCTCATTAACCATTTTCAACATTGATTACACGGACATTTGAAATTATCCTATGCTCTGTACAGTACTAGAGTACAATTCTACCATACCCAAAAAGATGAAATCAGGAAAACAAAAAGAAACCTAAAAAACAATGCTACCAAAAGAGAGTTGATAATCAAATCAATCACACCCGAAAAAATAAAAACAAATATTTAAGGATCCAACTTATGAATGAACCTGAATTTTAATAATGAGGATATAAATTAATTTTGATTAGTAAATTAGAAAACGTTTTAAAATTTTTATAATGATAATATATGCATATGCATTAATTATATTATCTAAAAATTTTATCACCAAACTCATTGGTATAATTATGTTTTTTATCATTTTTCTTTATTTTGTATCTTAATTACAGTACTCTTTTAGGGCTCCGTTAGCTTTTGCGAAATAAAAAGGTTTAGGAAATGATTGCTCTCCATTTAAGAAAGTAATAGCATCACAGATCAAGATTACTACAATCTAGTCAAACTAAAGTCACACAAATAATTACCCAATCTGTTAGAACAACACCAAATCACCCCTGGAGGGTCTTCGGAGTGCCGTGATGAGGGTGCGATGAAGAACAAAGACAAGGCTCGAGGTGATGATTACTTGAGCAAGGCAGCAGCAGACAGGAGCCACTGAGGGCCCGCTCAACTGGTCGAGCAGGTGTGGCTCGATCGAGCGGATGGCGCAGTTTAGGTCAGTAGGTTTAAGGAGTCTGCTCAACTGGTCGAGCACTAATGCTCGGGTCGAGCGGGATACAGGAACACTCACTGACACGTATTCTGTTTTGTTGAGGGATTTATTTGGGCTTTAAGCCATTGGTCCTTGGGCTTCTAATATGTGTTAGGCTATATAAGTGAGTCTTAGAAATACATTAGAGAAGCTAGGCCGTGTTTTCTTTGTATTAGTGTCATTTGTGAAGTTTCACCTTTGTTAGAAGTGAGCACTTAATTGTTGTAAGTTGAGTCATTTATGTAATTGAAATTATATTAATGATAAAGATACTTTATTTGAGGGGAGGTATCCATACCTCATAAACACATTGTTTTTGCTTGTTTGTGGTTCTCTTGTTTATTCTCTGTTTTTCGCTCATCTTTTACATCTTATTCTACCATTGTTTGGGTTCGAGTCAATTCTCTTTTCCAATCAATTATGGCAAAAAATATCAAATCTGACCACAAAACTACTGGATCAATTACCTTCATTCTCGGTTGCAACACTATCATCAGCAACATTTGAATTCTCATATGATTTAATCGAATTCTCCAACTGCGCAATTTCTCTCTCAATTGTGACAAATCTCTCCAAAACTTCCGGCGTACTTACAAACCTCACAAACCTAAACAAATCATCAAAAATTCAAAAACACATCCAAATTCACATCAAAAAAATTGAATTGAAGCAGGAATTGCGAATCACGTAATACCTAAGCAATGTTCCTTTAGTAAACCAATGAGAATTGAGAGAAGAAGATGGACGAAGTGTTATCGAGTAACCGCCTTTAGAAATCTGATCTTTAGCAGATCGTAAATGAGCAATAAACGGTTCAAGGAGACCGTACGCTAACTTCTCGTTCGATTTTCCGGCAAAGATGACCAAATCACATCTTCAAAATATCAAAATCAAAAGAAAAAGAATCAATCAACAAATCAGAACAAAATTAAAAAAATATGAATAATTATTGAAGAGTTAGATGATTAATCACCTTGTTCGAGTAGGAGTGAGTTGAAAGAGGACGTAATCAAGATGAGTATTGAAGTCCATAGAGGAAATAATAAATGCGGAGAGAGAGTAGAGAGAGAAAGTAGAAAGAGAAAGAAGGTCAGAAATCCATGGAGTTAATGGAGAGACATTCAATGAACATTCTACAAGTGCAGAGGAAATGAATGAATAGAGAAAGTTCACATGGAGTGATCAGAGAAGGTGGGAAAGAGGAGAGAGAAATGACAGCAGGAAACAGGAAGTGATGAAGAGTAAGAGCACATGGAGATGAGGGAGTATATGAGATATTCTGGATTTTACAGACATGTAAGTGGGACCCCACTCCCTAATTTGTTCGCATTAAAATAAATATCATAAATTATGGAGTATATTTAAGGGAAATTATATAACTCTAAATTTTCGGCTTTATGAATATTTTTTAATTTACGATGTGATCTTTATGTTTTAATTTTTTCATCTAATAGATAAAAGGAAAGTTATTTTTTTGTTAATTTTACGTTATTTTTTCTGAATGTAATAATATTTTTATAAAAAACAAATGTTGTAATCATCTTAAATGATCAAGTTTTTCGAATTCTAGTCGAAATAAGTACTTAATTTAAGCAATAATCAAAAATATTGTCTATCACATGGAAAAGTTAGAAGCTCAGGGTTATTATGCAGATTTAAAAAACATTTGTGAAAAAGCCAAAAACCCATGCTCACCACATAAAATTTATTATATTTTAATAATATTTATGGTCCTTACGTATCTTCACTAAGTTTATTTTAACGTTTTTATATTTATATTTCTTAGATTACCTACATATTTCCTACTAATTTTATAAAAAAGTTTAATAGTTGTGGTTTCCATAATCTATAGTAATTTCTTTAAGAAACAAATCAGGGATTATTTATCATTAAGTTGGTATCACTAAATGATATAGATCAAATCTAACCAAAATTTTTATTTTTATTGTCATTTATTTGACAAAAGAAGTAAAGAACTATTTGAATTAGCAATTCCCATAAAACTTTATTTTCATTGTCAAACAAAGGACTCCAAGTCATTTTATTAATAAAAAAGAAAATAAAGTAGTGGATATAATAGTTGTCTAAGTATAATTTGTTGAGAAAACTATAAAAGAAATTTTAAAACGATTTTTCATACTTCCTTCGATACCCTAGTTACATTTCTTTTACATGTAATTCAATATATATTTTGATAGTAAATATTTTTATTTTGACTAAACGAAAAATTATGAAAATTACATATTATAAAAACAGATTTCAAAAAGAATAAAGCAAAATTCCATACAACTATATTATGTGTCATACATGAGTTAAAATTACCAAAACAATTGATAAATAGTATTATTATTAAAATATAGCAAGTATTGTTGAAAGCTATAAGAAGTATTAAACAGAAACATATTATAAAATTTAAAAGAAAATTAAATTATTTTGAACATAAAAAAAATAAAGAAAATTAAAAGAAGTTCCAAGAGTTTTCTCACTCTAATTAATGCCGACAGGCAGCATTCACTATCGTGGACTTACTAACCTTACTTCTCTTTCGCTGTCTCGAATAATTGCATTTTTACAGATAGAGTTGAATTATCAGAAATGACTAATCAGAGATATTCCATTTTCCAAGTGTGTGAAAACAAATTTACAAATCGTACTACACTCTTATATCCGATCGTCAAAAAAAACTTTTTTCCGTCTCATAAAAGTTATATTAATAATTTTTATTTTTATAATGGCTTAGACTTGTTTAATCCTCTAATTAATATATTTAATTTATGTTTTCATTTTATATATGTATTTCCTTTTATTTTCTTATAAAATTTCACTTTTTATTGTTTTTCAATATTCCCACGACATGAATCGAGAATTATGTTTAGTATTTTCACATTCTAGTGCTCTACTTGTTACTCCTATTGTCCTATGAAAATAACTCATTAGTAATTGTTGATAAATTAATAAGAAAATGATATAAAGTAGTATTTTATTGAAAAATAAAAGAAATATGTAAATGAAAATAAAATGAAAAGCTAAGTCAAATTTGTGGTTAAGAATTAAATCAAATAAATACTTGTTATGTTTGAATTGAGTATGAATTATATTTTCTCATTTATTTTTGACTTTCTTTGTACTGTATAATTTTGGTTATATATATATATATATATATATATATATATATATATATATATATATATATATATATATATATATATATATATATATATATATATAAAATTAAAAATTATAAAATAATTAATATCATAAAAATATGCGATCAAACGATTTAAATAAGAATCCATTTGACTTTATTTCTTTTCTACACATTAATTCACTTTAATATTTTCATTTGACTTTTAACGTTGTTCATCAATCACTTTAACTTGTATTTTGTTCTTATATATAAGTTATAACATAGTCAAGTAAAATCTTATTTGATTGGTTTCACTACAAATATCATTAATATCAATTTTTAAAATTTTTAATTATGTACAAATAGAGGTATTAATAAATAGAATGAATGCATTGACAAATGTGCCTAATCAAATAGGACTATTAAGGTAAATAGAAAGAGTATATAATAAAATAAAATTGACTAATAAATAGCAATAAAAACTCTTAATGGCATTAAGTTTAATAGAACAAAGAAAATAAAGTATTTATTGTCAATATTCTCCCATTCAATTTATTTATTTAGATACTTACAATTACAAATAGTTAAATAGTAAGTAGCAATAATTAAAAATAAAGAATTAGGTGAGTTGGGAAGTCATTTCAGTCTAGAAATAGTAGTAAGCTGTGGGAAAGCTTACAATTGAAGAGAACATAAAAAAAGGATTGGCCATATTTTCACTCTTTGTGTAGTCAGCTTGGATATTGATAAGGTTGGAGTGTGGGGTTTTGAGTGAGTAGAAGGGCAAAGAATATCATATATTAATTATTTAGGCCATTTAATTAATTAAAGGTGCCTAGACCTTTTTTAGATGAATAATAATAATGGCTTTCAGTATACATTGGCAGTCATGAGATCCAGTTACTTGCAAATTTTAATTATCTTTCAGTTAAATGGATGATGGATCAACTAAAAGGATTGTTTACCAGCTTATAATCTTGCTTATGTTTGGTGATTTAATGATTTTTAGTTTACAAGCTAGTATTTTCTAGCTAATTGGTTAAGTTTGTTGATTGTTTGGTTAGAATTTTTTCAATTTTGAGGTTGTTGTAACTTATGGGTGTGTTTCGCAAATGATCCACTTTTGTTTTTGGTTTTTTAGTTTGTCAAAAAGCGAAAAAAATATATGGTAAATGTTAGTGTAAGAGCCAAAGTACTCATGTATGGATGTGATGCTTTAATGACTCAAGCCTTGGGGTGCAAGGGGGTTGAGTGCATTGAAGTTGGCGCTTCAAGGAAGCAATGAAGGAGGATATTTGATATGCCATGGTGAAGGAGCAACAAAGAGCAAGAAGATGGGCCTGTGTTTGTACCACCCCGGCCCAACGAACCGCCGGTGACTACTCATAGAGATTGTATACTGGCCCCACAAATCAACACAAGTCTTTCCAGCACACTTTGGCCTCACTCGTGCGCACGTAGGAAAACTTCCCAAGAGGCCGCCCATCTTAAGATTGATCCCCACCAAGCACGCTTAACTGTAGAGTTCTTAGTGAATGGGCTCCCATGAAAAGAAAATGCACTTTGTTGTTATGAGTAGTCTATCAATCATTTTTCAAGCTGAATCTGGGGTATCACAATGTTAAGGGTGCCTTAATCTACGCAAGGAGGTGCACATATAGGCTGCCATGTACGAGGTAAGAGCTACATGAGAAGGTGTCTTGAACGAGGCACACAACTTCAACAAACAGTAATAAGGGGTGATAGCATGGTGCTCGTTTGAACACATATAGTGCTTGTTCGAGCACCCTGGTGCAAGGCTAAATATGTCATTTCTGTTTTGGTCGAAACTTGGAGGGCAAGTGATGTGTAAACTAGTGGGACTAGTTTAACAAAAACGGGTGAAACCCAAATAAAATACTTAAAAGAAAAGAAATGTGTTTGACTTAGAAAGAAAGATGGTAAGAAACTGGTTTATGTGTAGCTATTTTATGAAGTTACGAAAAACAACATTTTTTTATTTGAAATAGCTTTCAAGAGTTTGAAAACGATTCCAAGATTTTCTAGTTAAAAATTTGGGATTTTCAAAGATATGGAAAAACAAATAAACAAACAATTGTACTTGATAAGGAACACTCACATGAATCAAACTAAAGGATATGTAAGCAAGGAACACTCACTTAAACTTACTAGGTTGTAATATCAATTTAAGGAACACTCAACTCAAATTAGAATATTCGAATTAAAATGTATGGAACTCTCACAAACACTTTAATCTCATCAAATGTAAGAAAAACTCACAATTTGGATAAACATTTAATACTTAAACAAAAGTATATGAATAAGAAAAGTTTCACAACTTTCATTGGATTTCGGTTAAATATTGTATTACATATATTCTTTCATCAACTATGCCTTTATATAGGCTTACAAAACATACGAAAAATTAGAAATTAATCTAAACATTTACTTGAATACAAACCATTCAAGTAATTACAAAACGACACACTAAATTCCTTTGTAAACTTACTAGAATACGAAACATTTAAGATGCTAAATCAAACGACCCTTACATAGCCAAAAACGACTCTTTATTATTGCTAATAAAATCAAAAACAAAAAACCTTTATCACCTACCATTGAATGGCTTCATTTATCCTTTGTTGATGATGTAAAACGTGGCCCAAAAATCGTGACCTTTGGGTTCTTCTCTAAATCAGTTTAAAAGCCTTGAATGCCCTTTCCAGCAGCCATATGAATAAGCAATAAAATGACTTTGATTACTTACCTTGGATGCTCTTATCCATAGAATAACTTTGATGAAATATAATCACTTTTGATTCAGCCATATTGAATGACCAAATGAATGATGGAATTTGAAGAGGAAATCAACAATAAATCCTCATTAAAAAGTCGTGAGCAATTAATCTCATAAAAGAATGAAACATTTCCTTTTGGGTGCTCTTCTCAATTATTATCATAATGAATGAATGGACAATATTACTAAAACCATTAAAATGAATGACGAGACAATAGCCGTGTGATTTAAGAGAAAATTCATAGTTGCCTTATTTAGCCCTTCAAACCTTTGACAGAATAGTCAAATCAGCAGTAATTACTCTATTTAATTCCTTTGATGGACGACCATAAATGGAATTTTCTTTGAAAACATTCCACATTCAAGGTAAGAAAATTACCTCATTCAATTCCGATTTATTTATCCATAAATCACCAACTTAATTAGCAAATTAATCATCCAATTGTCTTATATCATGCATGCTAATTTAGGTAACTTTTGTGGCTAGAATAACACCTCAAACGTATGGCATCCTTAAGCAAATCGTGGCTTTTTAAACCATCACCAAGGATAAATTTACATGCTACCATTCTTTGCCAATATTCAAGCAACATATCCATGCAATTCGAATGGACCATGCAAGCATCTTCACAAGTGACTTGAAAAATAAGACTTTAAGTAGACCAAGACTTTGACCACAATTTTGACCTACTTGACATTGACTTCGAATAATCCCAACGTAAATGAGTTTAGTTGGACCATTTTTAGTCATTCCCCTCAATCACAAGTTCTTGAAAAGTCTTTCCATGTAAATCATGATGGATTTTACATCAGCAAGTTTTCTAATTTGTCCTACGATAATTCTATTTGTTTGGAGGCTATATAAGGGCTCTAATCAAATTAGAATCAATAGAGAGGACGCTAATACATAGGAAAAATAGGGAAAGTCCTAGAGTACTGTTCCATTAAAGGTACAATCTATAAGATTGATAGTGTGTGATCAAGCATTATGAATGGCATTTCATAATTTAGTATTTATTGATTAATTAATGGAATATAATCCTATCTAAGGTGAGGTATGTAAGACATTATTTATGCATTGTGCGTGAGCTTTGTTCATCAAAACTTCAACCTTTTAATTGCTTTTATTTTTACTATATTTTCTTACTATCTGTTACACCTCCTCTTGCCATTTGAGGGTCCAAGCACCTTCCTTTTAATAAATGATTATTAAGTCAACTAAAAGTTGATTTTTATGCTAAAACTAAAAGCTACAAGAGGTGTTTGGCATGTCGTTATTGGTTGTTTAGTAGTTGGTTATTGTCTTATTGACTTTTTAATTGGTTTTTTTGACTATATAAAGTATTAACTGATTTTCTTGACTTTTAAACTAGCTGGATAAGCCAGCTATCAAAAAGAAGATGCTTGGAAAAATTAGGTGTTGGTTGTTTGTTAGCAAAAAAGTGGATTAAAAAGGCAAAACTAATTAAAAAGCCAATAAGAGCAACTTTTTCATTTGGCTTAAATGTCATATTCTCAGTTGATTGAGAAACAAATTACTAAATAGAATATGTTTTTTGGCTGTTTTCAATAGCTAATAAGCTAACAGTCAAAAAGTCTATAAAAAATCAATGCAAAAGTCAACAATAAAAAATTTACGAAACTATAAGTAGCTTTTACACTGTTTTTTTGACTTTTTAACTCACATTTTTCTAATGCACAACAACAATTAATAACTAATTGTTACCAAATATCTTCATAACAAATGGCTTAACAGCAAGCAAATCAGCTAATAACTTCTATTTATCAATCCAACCAACAACTTTAATCAATAGCTCTAGGCAACAACCATTTTATATATAAAATGTATGAGAAGAAAATTAATCGAAGAAAATGGAGAAACTTTAATTTTGAATTGGTACGCAAGACTTAAGTTTGTATCCTTTGAGAAACTATTTTTGGGATATCAAAGTAAAAAAATACCCACTAGAACTTGTAGGAAGTTAAATGTACCAATCATTACCCGTAAATTCAACGCGAACTTAACTTTTCATTTTCGATTACTGAATGGTCTTTAATGTTACAATCATAATAAATTTCAAAACGCAATAAAAGATTAAATAGTATTATGAAATATGAATATCACTTGAAGTTGTTTTAAAAACTTTTCTTTGATATAATATTTTCCTCATGGTGCTTTGGTTTATAAAACTAAAAATTTGAAATGAAATTAAAATCAATAATTGTTTAGAAAGATGAATTTGAAAATACTAATAATAATTGATTATAAAACTATAAGAATTTGTGACTTTGATGTTTCGGAATTTAAGAAATAACATACATTAAATTTCATGTGCACGTCCCATATTTATAGAATAAGAAAACATTAATTTATCACTTTGTTTAATACAATTAACACTTTTAATGATGTAAAAAATTATAGTACATATAAAAAAGGTAATATCTTTCCAATGTAATGTTTAGTAGAAAACTAACAATAGAGATGAATTAGAGTTAATCACGAACATCATTAAGGAAATAGGTAACGAGATACGATATATATAAGAGTTAGGTCGCACCTAGCATAAAGCTACCTCAGATTCTGTAAATATTTGTTATACGCATTTCACAACTTTCTTATTATTTTATATTTGTAAAATTAAAGTTTGACACTAAAACTAATTCATAATACTTCAAACTAACTCGGATAGACCAAAAGTATGTATTTTGGATGCATGATATGGCATTAGGGAAAATCTTTTAAAAAGTTTATATTTATTGCTAATATTCTCATAAAAGTAAAAATAATGATTAAAGTTTTATAAATAGTATTATATCATCAAATCTTTGAAGGAGATGAGGTCTTTGTGCTATTTAGCATAATAAAGTAGAATTAGACTTTTGATAGTGAATGTAACACAAGGATTAGCTGAATATTGTTCCTTAAATAATGCTTTTTATTCATCATGATGTTTGCTTAATGGATCATTTAACAAAGTCATATACATACTTTAGGTTGAAGAGCCTCTGTCCATCTAATCAAAATTTATAATTAATTAATTATTAATTATTACTTAAACATTAAACTAATACATATTCACTAACCCCCATGTGAATAAAGTCTCATGGTCTAATTGTCTAAGCCTTTGATGACATCAACAATTGCATGGAAAAACTAGGAAATACATTTAGTAAATTAATTAAGAATCTAATAATTAAGAATCTAACTTATACCCCCATCATTTATCAACTCATCTACCTTGCATAGTTGGAATTGGCCATATATTTGTGCCTATAGATAGGTATTTTTGTATAGGAGTATTTGATACCAAACTTGATAAATTTTATGCTAATATATAAAAATCATAAATGGAAGAATTAGTTCTTGAATTATAATATTTAAATTATCATTTTCATCATATAAGATTTTTGGTTTGGTTCTCGATAAATCTCTCTTTCCTTCAGCCTAATTAGTGATAATAAAAATACATGGTTAGTAAATGGATTAAGTAGAGCTTATTCTTTTCACCAAATATGAGTTGAACTAATAAAAAGAATACAATGAAATAAAAAGGTTAAAAAATGTAGTAATATTTATTTGCAAAATATCATCACTAATGGCAATAAAAATTAAAAAATCTTATTTTCAAAAAGCTAAAATTAAAGTTTGACTCTTGCAGCTATAATAGTAAAGAAACATAATAATTCAAGAAAATAGTAACATAAACTAAATAATTTATTATGCCTTTTTATTATTAATGAGTGCCAAAATAAGTGCGTTTGGCAAAGGAAAGAATGGTCTCACGACATCACCCACGTACTTGAAGATGTAATTGGGGCGAGGAACCACAAAGGCTTTGTAAGTAGTATTAGGCACCTAAAACATTATCAAAAGACAAAATCACAAAATGCTAGTCAAATGTTTTGAACTCATGAACATTGAAACTTTGTATTATATGTATTATTAACTATACATGATCAATGGTGGCTTTAATTTGCCCATCAGGAATTGGTATTCCTTGACAATTCTTTTGGGATGGCATTGGAGCATCACCCTGCATCAAACATATCAAGGTTGAGCTTGTTTATTTTACTTAAATTTGAAAATCTTTAACCTTTTCCAAAGTAAACACAGATTTACTTCAAGTGTATCCTAGTCGTTGTTTTCGTCTCCAGGTGTGATAACTCTCTATTTTACCCTCCAGGTGTGATAACTCTTTATTTTACCCGCTTATTTAGTTTATAATTTTTTATTATGTGTATTTAGAAATATTGAGGTTTAAATTTGCTTTGAAAACTATGCAAAAAGTAAACAAGAAGAATAAAAAACAACAGAGGGAGTATTATTTTTCGATCCTAATTAGAGACTTAAACGGTTAAATCCAAGATAACGTTGGAATTGGTCTTTTAAGCTTTTGATTTGGTTTTTTAAGTATTGAAATTAACAATTTTAATACCAAATTTAACAATTATAATCACATAAATTAAGTCTTGAAATTGATCTTTTAAGTTTTACATTTGGCCATTTTAGTCTTCAATTTGATCTTTTAAATATTAAATTTAGTATAAAAGTAATAAATGAATTTTAAAAAATGGACTGCAGACTATTTGGCCCATATATAAGTTGTTGCACTCATGCAACGGCTGCATATAAGTTTTTGTGTATACTAAATATATTCACCATAGTTGAAGAATAACATTTTCCATGTTACCCATATAATATTCACGCTTATAACCCATCAAACTTTTATTCATAAGTCACAACCGCCTTTTTTAAATTAAAGCAATGTAAAATTGACTAAATTTGTGAAATTTTATTGTAGTCATAAAATGACCAAACAACCATCTTTGCATAGCAACATACGTGGCTCCACATATATTTAATTTCTAATTGTTTACAAATTACGGCAATATCTTTAGAGGATCTTAGCTTCCTAATTCAATACTTGATAGATTTTTAGTTGTAAGAAAAAACATTGTTTCAATTTGCTCAACTGTTGATGGTAGAGGATTATGTTATAGAAGTAATATTTAATTGCATTGATACGCAATGGCAACCACCACCGTCACTTCACAAGCAATTGGCCAAATCCAATCTTTCACAAAAGTTAAAGCTATGAAAGTGGATTGGTCCCCCTCCTTCTATGCATGTACAATGTGACCCAATTGTCTTTTAATGATGACAATGAAAGCTTAGGCAAACGTCCATTTCTATACATATAGCTACAAAAAAAGTGATAAAAATTAGTATTTAGTAAATAAATGTTTTATTATATTCTCATTTATTTTTGATGAATGACAAATGGTTGATCTGATTGAAGTGATTAATTTGACTAGTTAATTTTGAACATGTTGTTATGAACAACATGTTCAAAAATAGCTGATCCATAACAACAAATTGTTTCAACAAACTAAAAAACCAAACACCAGCAAATAATCTGATCATCCAACCATATATTTATGTCAAAAATAAGTTATTTCTAAGCTAATTTACCAAATACCTGCTATATTGGATGGATATCAATTTTTGTAGTTGATAAAAGGTTAAATAGTGGTGTTAGATGCACTTTTGTTTTGAATTTCATATTTACTTTTACGGTTATATATTTCAAAGTATCGAATTGATGTCTTACCTAGATGTTGTTTTGACTTGATTTTAATGCACATGATTTATTCAGATTTTTTTATCATTCATTATAATCTGAAACAAAAGATATTTATATTTTAAATTTATCTCTACTACGAAAATTAAAAATCTCGTATGTGCAGTCCGAAGATTAGAATTGTTTGTGGGTGTTTGAACCGAGTTTTCGCGTTTGAACTAGGTCTACAAAAGGGCTTTCTGCAGGCCTAACTTAACTTCAAACCCAAATGGACAATATTTAAGGCCATATGTAGAGTAGTGCAAAATAAGGGCGGAATAAAAATTAACAGAATTTATTTAAAGTCCTGTGCAATTTAAAAAATTATTATATTTTTTTAATAACTTATATTTTTAAACACTTAATCTATAATACATAATTTAGTATTGAGGGCCCTTAACTTTGTGGGGGCCCGTGTGGTCGAACATATTTAGAACCTCTCCTGTTGTGAAATAAACATGCACCTTAGTCATCAGTATAATTCATAAATTATTGGAAGAAAAACACATTTTAATAGATATACATACACATTACTGAGATGGATTTTCATTTAAAAATGCTAATATAGATTATTTTGTGTGAATAATAAGAATTTTAATAAAAGTTATAATAGTCAATGAAATTCTAATTGTTCAATATATTTGATTTGTTATTAAGAGTCTTAGATAGGTGGAAGCTACACTTAACAATATTAGGCTAATTAAATGTTAGTTTTATATTAAAGTTTGATATTAAAGATGAAAAATCTTACTAGGCTCAAATAAATACGAATTATAAATATTGATCTAAATAGAAAAATGAGACACTCAGAATGAAATTGGCCTTAATAGAAATGAAAAACTGATTCTTAAACTAATGGACTTTTTAAATTAAGTGAATAACAAGAGATAGGTAAATGTTAAATAGAAGCAACACAAAATGTAACTCAAATTTGAGCATGCTAGTTAGCATACACTTCTGCTTAAGCTAAATTAGATTGAATTCAAATTATAAAAATTGACAAGAATTCACAAATATCCGCTAAAAATAATCTACATCCACTGTTTTTAATGACTACACTTAAATAGTAATCACTATTCATCAACTGGCTAGCTTTCTTTTAAGTCTCCAAAAATAGTCTAAATATACTCGGTTAAATAGATACAATATGAATTATAATTCAAATTTTGGCATGCTAGTTAACATACACTTCTCCTTTACCTAAATAATATTGAATTCAAAAATAATATAAATGGACAAGAATAAACCCATTTTATGAATGTCCTTTCAAAATAAGTCATAGTATTCATATGTTTTATCTATTTAAAGTTATAATGAGATAACAAAATTAAAGTTGATATTCAATAAAACAATAAAAGAAAAAAGAGTTCTAGTGCACAAACTGGTTATCTTTTAAGAGTTATATAAGACATGATAGTAGAAGGAGCTAGAATGAAGAAATATTGGTTGTTTCACGATTTGCAATAAAACCTTCATACCACTTTGCAGAGAGTTTGGGTGTTCTGGTTAATGTTTTACGATCCACATGATAAAGTCCAAAGGTGATATTATAACCTTGTAACCATTCATAGTTATCCATCAAACTCCATGCAAAATACCCCTTTACTTTTGCTCCTTTCCTGATCATCATAAGCAATCAAAAAACAAAACATTAAAAATTTAAATAATTAGCCATACCCAGCAAGAGATGTAATTCAAATTAAGATATAAGTGTTAGTGTGATAAAAGATCACGAATTTAAATCTTGATAAACGTCACCCTCATTTAATGTAGAATATAGGTGTCTGTGTTAAACCTGCACATCTACTTCTGGCCTAAAGGACTTTTGCATTAGAGAGCGTGTTATATAGAATACCCTATAGTCTGAACCATTTGCTTAAATTTTTAGTTGACTTGGTTCCTTGACAGATGAAAGAGTCTTTGAATTGAAAATATCGAGGAAAGATAAAAAAAATCGTTTAACATGGCATGGCATGTGCAAAGATAGGGTATAAACAAACTGATAAGAAAGATAGAAAACTGAATGAGAACCGAGAAAGACAGAAGATTATTTGGTAGATTGAAATGAACGGAGATGAAGAATGCATATAGACACTATTGAAACTGATAAATAGGTTTATATAGTCGACACCAAATCTTTTGAAATCAACGCTTTGACACTGTTATTGTTAATTCTTTCTATACATATATATATATATGTTTGTACCGCAAAAATGGCAAAAATTCTCACCTCATGGCTTGCACCACAGAAGCAAGGTATGTTTGATAATATTTAATTCTATTGAAGTCATGTAGCATTTCCGATTCTTGAAGGTAGCTTGGTGGGCAGTATCCTGAAAGTTTTTAAGTGTGTTATACATTAAATATCAAAAAAATATATGTTGTTCATAGATCAGTTTACTAAGAGTGTATTTGGATAAAAAAGGAAGTAAAGAGGAGAAAATAGACTACTTTTCTTTTGAAAGCATCTTATTCTAATGAAAATATTTTATTATGGGTGTTAAAGACCAATCTTAAAGGTTTTTATTTATTTATTTTTACTTAATTTAGCATTGATAAAATGAACCGACATTTCAAAAAATAGCTTTATTTATGATTATGTAAAATATAGCTTACCATTTTCAGTGATATAAATACTTGTGTTAGGATATCTCCTACTAACATAGTTTAAAAGCTTCTCCATTCCATATGGTACAACATGAAATCCAAATACGCCCATCTGTTAATAAAATTAACACAAGTAGCAATTAGATACGCATGCAGGCAACACTGATTGTAAGTTATGTCTACATATTGAGATAATCTCTTTGTTCCAAAGATATGTTCATCTTATCCAAATAATAGACTCATATGAATTAAAAATATGTAATGTTTTTTTAAACTGAGAAAATATTAGTATTAGTTTGATTTGTTTAGTGGTCGGATAATTACTTTCATTACATAAAGATACTTCCATAACATAAATTTATATTCTATAGGTCATTTGATTATAAATTCTATTTACATTGAATTGCGTAATGTTTATCACAAAAGAATGACTAATGAGTCGGTTAAACACATGTTAAAGATGAATATTCGACCCTATCTATAGCTTTTTTTATTAGAAGGTATGTTGAGGGAAGAGGCCGAGGGCTAGGGAGGGGTAATGAGAATTGAACCTAAGACCTTACGTGGAAAAAATGGTACGTTTTTCAATGGAGACAAGAAACAATTCTCCGAGACTCCTATATTAGTTGTTAGGACAAGAGCTGAATTACCTATACTTGGAGATGATTTTGTTCACATTATAGCTCATTCTATGGAATACGTCAATGAAGAAAGTGATGGGATGCAAAAGTTAGCTTGGTGTTGGAGCTTCAAAGAAGCAAAAGGGAGCACTGTTGTTGGTTGTTCACTCGAGCTCCTAATTATGACTTAATAATTAGATTAGGGATAATGGTTGAGTCATTGGGTGAGTGCAAACAAGTGAGGGATTTGTTGAACTCAAGAGAGGCTTTTTTTTAGTATTCATGAAAGACTTAATTGTTGGAGGTTGTAAGCTCTAGAAGGTGAGCTTACAATGGTGAGAGATTTAGTTAGTGTATTATTGATTTTTTAACGAAAAATAATCATTTTTGAGAGGTAGGTGTCTAAGGCTCCATTAAACTTTGTTGTGTTTGCTTTGTTCATCCAAAGCTTTGCTCTTTTTGTGCTTGTTTATGTATATTATGGGGGTGTTTGACAATTTGTTGTTGGCTTTTTTTAGTTGACTTGTTTGACAAGCTAGAAATGTTGGCGGTTTTTATTGGCTTTTAAGCTAGCTGAAAAAAGCCAACTGTTTATAAAGATGTTTGGTAAATTTAGGCATTTGACTGTTGGTTGTTTATTAGAGAAAAAGTGGGTCAATAAGCCAAAAGCCAACCTAAAAAGCTAACTGAAGTAGCTTTTTTATTTTAGCTCAAAAGCCAGTTGAAAAAGCCATTTACCAAACACTTTTTTTACCTGTTTGACTAACCAACAAGCCAAATGCTAAAAGCCAACCTAAAAAGCCAACCAAAAAGCCATAAACCAAATACCCCATAGGAAGGGTCTAAATGCTTTTCCAATTGCTTTTAGAGTTTTGTATTGAGTGAGGGAAAACGAGCTTGGTATAGGAGAGAAGGTAAAAGTAGGTATGTATTTGGAGGGCTTGTTGAGGCCATTAGGATTTATTAAACCCTTTGTCGAGAAAAAATTAGTGGGTAAAAGAAGGATACTTTGGTAGAGCTTCTTAACAAATACGGAAGAGCAAAAGTTGATGATAAAGACTCTATTATTGAGAGTTGAAAAACTTAAAGCTATTAGGTTTATTAGAAATATGATGAAATACCATACATTAAAGGTGGTAAGATTATTGATTCATTTATGGAAAGTGGAAAAAATTGAAAAAAAAATTTAGAGTCAAGAAGATAAGAGTGAGATATGGGGATAAAGTGTGCTATCATTGCCACAAGATAGGTCAAATTCAATACACTTGCAACAACTAAATACCTTTGAAACTTAAAGCTTTTGAGGAAGTGGAAGAAACCAACCATAGAGGTTAGGATTGGAGAGAAGCTCTAAGAAAAGAAGAGGAAAATTCCATTTGAGAAGGTGAAAAGGAAACAATTTTAAAGAAAAGGATTTCACAGAGGAGTGCCCCCCAAACAATGATGATGAAGGCCAAATGTGATAATCATGATGGTCATGTGTTGATGGTCAAATATGATAATGATGGTGATTGTTGTTTGATTCCATACACTCATATCATGTTTGTAGTTTGTAGAGGCAAGAGCTTATTTATAAGATTGATGGCTTGTGAGCATGAGAGGGTGAATTTGCTAGTGGCGATGAAGTTGAAGTTGAATCCATTAGAAAGGTTCATATGAAAATACATAATGACATAGTGAGAAAGTATAGGGGGTGAGATACATTTCTTAGATGAAGAAGAATCTAATCTCATTGAGGAGATTCGAGATGAAGGCATGAAGATTGAAAGGGATGGAACATCAAAGGTGGAAAAACAATGCTTAATGCACCTGAAATGTGTGATGGGCAACAATGTCGTGTGTTCTTAAGGAGTGGAGACTTGCATCATCTTAAGAGTGGAGTAAGGCTCAAGTCATCAACAAAGATAACATTAATTGATGGTGACCACCATGATGGGTGGTACACAAAGAGGTGTGGGGACAAGTATGGTCTTAAGGCGAATTTATGAATCAAATTATATGTTGATGATAAGTGAGTCATCAAAGAAGGTGACACTTGATAATAGAGGGAGATATGGCCTTGGGGAGATTGTTAGGACAAAAGCCAAATCACTCATACTTGATGGTGATTTTGGTCACATTATAGCTTATTCCACGGGATACGTCAATGTGGAAAGTTATGGAGATGCAAATGAATTGAGTTATCTCTGATGTTGGAGCTTCAAAGGAAGCAAAATGGGGCCTTATGAAGAGTGCTAGTGCGAATTTTCTATTTGCATGTTTTGTGTTTGCTTGTGTATGTTATGTATTTCTACCTTCTACATATAATTTTCAGCATTAGATGGTCTAAAGGCCTTTCCTTACATTAATATCCTTAATCCCTCATTGTTCAGGTCTTTTAGAATGATTAAGCACCGCCTGTCAAATAAGTTTTAAAGCCTAAAAATGAATTGAATGAAAGAACAAGAATGCACCTCATCTCCAATCGGAACACCATCTCGAGCAATAGTTCTTCCAGCAAAACCTCGAATGGCGCGATTTTCAGTTGGAAGACAATCTGTGGAATGTAAACAATCAATTGCATAAAAGGAAGTGTAGTGATTTATACCCAGGAAATCCACACTTCCTTTCACCAACTCTACCTCATCTTCCCCAAAACTAGGCAAATTTTTTCCCAGAATTTCATGCATCAAAGGAGGATAATCTCCATATATCAAGGGATCTAATATCCTGCATTGACAAAGATCGCCCATTGAATGAACGTATTAGTTGATAAACAATATTTTTCTGTCTTACATATTTTGCAATATTTCGTATTAAAAAGAGAATTATTGCAAAAAAATTGAATAAACAAATACTCATTTTAAGTCGGTAACTTTGTTTCATTTGGTTTTTAGACACTAAATTTATAAGTTAAAACATACTTAAGTAAAATCTTGTTTGATTTAAGTAAAATCTTGTTTGATTCTTATCTACGTAAGGATTATTAATATTAGCATTTTATAATTTTTAATTATGCACAGTTAGAGATATAAAGACTTCACTAATTGCCTTAACAAACATCCCCAAATCAAATGGGACAAAATCACTAAAACAGTATTAAATTAACATTTCAATCCCCTTAAAAAAGTAGGATTCCACTTCCAATTGTACGTCAAATTGTATAACTTGCAAACAAACACTATTTGAGTATATGAGAGGTTTTTAAATGTTTTTTTTACCTAGACTAGAGATTTAGAATTTATATTTAGTAATTAAAGGATTTAAATACTACATTATCCTATATTCCATCATACCTATAGACCACCGCAGCCACGACTTTTACCCTCCTCAAAGCGCAAACATGACCTTTAGCCACCAGCAACGGCCACCTATTAGGTTGTGGCTTTAATGGGTTGTGGTTTAGGGGGTGGCCGCATAGATGACTGATATTTTGGGTCGTGTGCGCGTCGATAAATGATGTGGTGATGGGCTGGATCAAGGTGGTCAGAGAGGTTATCAAGTAAGGGTGGTCGAAAAGGCTAGGGATGAGCTCATGTCTTTCTTTAGTTGGGGTGGAAGGCACGATGAAGGAAATGAAGGTAGAGGCCACTGTTGTGAGGGTTCGGGCAGGCGTAGGGGTTGGGGTGAAGGTGGCTAGGTATAAGATTTTGATTTTTTTTTGTTCTTTTAAACATAAACTAAAATGAGAAAAAAACATAAAAAAATTTCAGTTAACGAAATATACTACTTTTTAAAAACTAGTTACTACAATGTAAAAAAAATTAAAAAAATACAATCATTCGTGTTTTCTTAAAATTGGTTGCTATCATGTAAATTTTTCCTTTAAAATATCATTTACTTTTTAAATTTAAAGCTGTAATAAAATTGTAGTTTTTATTATATAAATATATTAAATGTATTTTTTTAGCCTTTTAATTTGATAAAAAGAGTAAATTGATTTCTAAACTAAAATAGTCAATGATGACATCATCATTTCAATTTAGAAGAAAATATTTGATGACAATATGACAAATGTGATCTTTGGTGATCTTTATAGACTAATGTTCAAAAGAAAAGCCTTTTTTTAGTGTCTTTTTAAGGCTACAATCATTAATATATATAAGTAATAATAATATGCATAATATTTGTATATGAGAAATGTGTTGGAGTTGTGTTTAACATGTGTTTGATAAGGAAGTATATGGTGTGACATGAATTTGTCGCATTAAGAAAGTTATTTTCCGACTATCCCAAGTATAAATAGAGGGGATTTTTTCAAGGTTAACACAACCATTAAAAGTTATGTACACTCACTACTTGAGGTGTGGAGCAAATACCACTCTTGAACAATGGAATAGAATTAGAAATCAGAAATTGAGAATGGTGTATCTCAAAAGGATGAAACACCTACTATATAAGCACTTCCCAACGGTCATATTTCAACCTCATTAACTTTAGTCAAAGAGCATAAATATGATTTAATAATATTGAATCATCCCCATGAATGAGAATATATTTGTTGGAAGCATTAGTATGGAATTAATTGATTAATAACAAACTAATAAAGTCCCAATGGTAACTACGATAAGGTACTAACCTTTAAAAGTCCATTTATCCAACAACTAATATGTAAATATGCAATATGTTATTATGAGACTAGAACCATTAGTTTAAGCTTTTGGTTTGTTTGATTTTGGTTCCTTGATATGATATGAAAAGCCAACGGGATTGACTGGAGGTTAGCAGTTTGAATTCAAGCTACCCCTTATAATTTAAAGAATATATAAAATCATGTATGAAGAGGATATGTATTGTATTAACACGTTTATTCCCAATGACTTTCGTGTGAAATTGCGAGATACAACATATAATATATCCCGAAACATCAACTATTAAATTAAACTTTTAGTTAAATTCGTTAATTCATAACTTCTTTATTTTTGAATTGTTTAGAAAAATATAAAAAAAAGTCATGATTATGGACGTACCAGGCAATATAAAAGGTATAGGCTCTTTCTACAGCTTGGTGACCAAATTTATCATCGGTGTAGGGCTCATAATGGAACGCATGCAATACTATCCCAATGATACCACCTTGCGTTGGCTACATGACAGATGTCAAATTAAATAACAAAAATAACAATGCTATATTTTTATTATTATAGGTATTATTTTTGTAGGTATAACTAATATTAGCTACATAAAAATATATACATATATTATAGTTTTGATTTCTTGCTTGATTAACATTATGATCAGGGCCGTCTTAAAGAAAAAAAAAAAAGCCCTATACAAATAACATATAAGAGAGCTTTCACTCTTTACATGTTAAATGTTTAGCATCGATTAATTTCATAAATTTTAAGTTATATTAAGAAAAGTGTTCATCATTCAATTAATGTATTTATTTTCCGATAAAAAAGAAATTTAGCATCAAGAGTACTAAAAAGTAATAACACCTATTTATATTAAATTAGTGTTTTGAATGTAAATATTCATATAAAAATAGAATAAATCTTGACGATAGAAACTATTCTTTAACAATCAAGTTAATGATTTCTTGGTGTAAATTATGTGTGTAAATTATGTGCTATTGTTAATTACGAATTACTATAATTAATGAAAACTATGAATTGTCTCAAAATAAAAAAATAGCAAAGGGCTCACTATATATAAGTTGTCGGTAAAAAAATTATTATTAATCGGTTAAAAGTACAAAAATGATGAAAGGCTTCACTATACATAGTTTGTAAGAAAAAAAAGATAGTAACAGTCCCACTGGTTAACGAAATATTAATTGGTGATAGAACAAATTAATGAAGGGCATATATATGGTGTTAGATTATATAAATATTACTTGAGAACTTAACCATAAGTTAATAGTTTATGATTAAGGCCTAAGATATGTTTATATACTCTAACATATAAAAGCAGTAATTGTTAGGAATCGATAAACCATCCTTCTCACATACAGCAGGCATTATTAACACAAATTGTTGTGAGAAACCATCTTTTAAGGAGACGATCTCAATTGGGCTGGCCCATTAGATTTTTAAAAAATACATAAATAGAAAATATAGTGTAATTGCATGCTTACTCGGTAGGGTTTTAGGATATCTTAATTAGGCATTTAGAATACGTTAAGTAGGAGTTACAGTATGTCAAGTAGGTGTATTGGACATGCTGAAGTTGTCAAGTAGGTGTTATGTGTTGTAGGTGTTTAGGTTATTTGCTGTAAGAGTTTAGGTTATGTGCTGTAGATGTTAGGGCTATTTGTTGTAAGTGTTTTTGTTATGTGTTGTAGGTATTTTTGTTAAAAGCCGTAGGAGTTTAGGTTATTTGTTGTATGTATTTATGTTATGTGCTGTAGGAGTTTATGTTATGTGCTGTTGGTGTTCAGGTTATTTGATGTAGAAGTTTATGTTAAGTGTTGTAGGTGTTTATATGTCTACTTCAGTATACAAAATACTTACTAAAAATTGTAGTGGGTGTTTTGTGAAATGCGTGCGCATAGTAGGTATTTTTTAAATGATCAATTGGGCTGGGTTTGGAAGTCGTCTCTCAGAGGGAAGGTCTTCAAGAGACCTACTTCATTATCAATAGGCTAAGAATATGCTACTAATGATTCATGCATATTATGTTCTTGGGGACCATATTCAAGAAACCTGCAGGCTTGTGTGCTGTTGCGCTGGTTGCACAACCACTTCTGCGGTCATGATTATAATTCTTAGTCACATAAGTTTGCTTATTCTCTTAGGAAAAATATGCCTAGTAAATTCTTAGTCACACAAGGATGGTTTCTTGTAAATCCTCCCTACTACAGTTAACACCAAACCCTAACTCAGTTCGTCCTTTTCTTGTCCATTTGAAGATCTTACTCTCTACCGTACGCTTGTTGGTGTCTTGCAATACTTAACCTTTACTAGACCAAACATCTCCTATGATATTCAAAAAATATGTATTTTTATGCACAACGCAATGGCTTCTCATATGCACACCCTTCATCGCATACGAACATACATTCATGCAACACTCGGTCATGTTCTGCATCATTACCCCTCATCCACCACTCTTGTTTCATACATTGATGTTGATTGACTCTGATTGGACTGGGTTCCCTAATACTCGCAATTCTACTTTCTGTTATTGCATTTAGGTGATAACCTACTATCTTAATCCTCAAAATGATAAGCTACCTTGTCTCGTTCCAATGTCGAAGTCGAATATCACGATGTTGTCAATATAGTCTCTAAATGTAATCTTCTACTTGAGCTTCATTGTCCTATTCTTAAGGCTACTTTGGTGGATTGTGATAACATTATAGAGCTATATATGTTTAGAAATCTTGTTTGACATCAAACACCAAGCACATTAAGATTGATATTAATTTTGTTCGCGAAAAAGTTGCTCGTGATCAAGTTTGCATACTTCATGTTCCATCTAAATATCAGTTTGCAAATATATTCACCAATGATCTTCCTCTTATTTTGTTTCAAGATTTTTAGGGACAGTCTCAATATTCATGAACGTTCCACTTCAATTGCAAGGGTGTATAATAATAATAATAATAATAATAATAATATCTACAATATCTATAATATCTATAAGATAATATTTTATTCTTGCATACATTGTGAATATTTTATACTGGCAGTATTTATTATTGTATAATATTTAGTTTTCTAATATCGTCATTGTTCACTTCGTATATATTTGAATCGAATATAAATACACATTCAAGAAAAATATCTTTTAGCTAATTACTTTCAGTTTTAAAGTTTTAGTATATAATTTTACTATGTTTTTATTTGTATTGAGAACCATAAAATAAAAGATGTAAATAGAATAAATTTTAAGATTTAAGTACTATTTTTTAAAGCCTTATCAACTGAATTAGTTGGAGTGTAACCTTGTTGAACAAGAAACTAAAATTGTTATGATCATAAGTTGCAACTAAATGTGATGAACAAAGTAATATACCTGAAATTTCTGTCGATAAAGTTGAACGACTTTAGCATGTGAGATCAACATGTTGTGAGCAACAATTAAAGGTTCAAGGTCTGAGTTACCAAGTGAACAATTACCAAACGGAAGGGAACAACGTTGTGGTGGAAATTCACCTCTCATGTAACCAAACTCCGCATGTATATTAGGTTCATTTATTGTAGCCCATTTCTTCACTCTATCACCAAAATTTTCAAAGCATGTCTTTGCAAATAATACAAAATCTTCCCTACACAATGTAAAGCATATATGTAAATTAAATAATCATTACAAATTTAACCTTCTTTTATAAATAAAAATATAATGTATTGACAAGACCTCAAATACTAATACTTACTGTATTTGAGGACTAAGCCAAGCTTCATATTTTTCCTCAAGCACCTGTGGCATGTCATTGTGATGTATCGTCACAAAAGGTTCCACTCCTTCATAATAATTCAACAACATCGAGTAAAAATCATTTTTTACAACTATATATATTGATAATACATAAAAAGAAAATGTTAAAATGGGCGACTTACTTTACCAAGTATTAGGACTTAGTATATTACACTATTAAAATTATAAGAGCATTGGGAGCCAAATGTATGGACTTGGTTGATAATTAATTATACTCTTTTTAGCCTTTTATGGGCCTTTTAGTTACATATGCTTTGTTTGTCTTGTGCATATGTATTTAGTTTGTTGAGTATGTTAGTGCCTAGCAAGATGTTTGTGAGAGTTCAAGTTCTTGAAGGTGATCTTTGTGACTTGGGAGAACTCAAGCCAAGGTGGAATTGTTAGGATTATGGGTGACTTGAGTTCACCAAAAACTAGGACTTAGTTATGTACTAATTAATTAACCTTAGTGGTATTGGTGGATAAGGCTGCAAGTGTGCACTTAGGATCGGTAGAGGGAGATGAATCAGAGTACACACAAATGAGCAATCATTAGGTAGGACAAGTGTGCATCAGTATGAGTAGGACTAGTGTGACTCGATATGAATAGGACAAGTGTATATAGATTATGGGAGCATTGAGGACCAAAGGAACACGTTGATCAAGTGAAGCATCCAACTAGAAGCTGTCATGGATCGTTGCCCAAATAGGCCCACAATTACACAAGTCTATTCTAGAAGAAGTAAGAAGCATTGAGAAGTAGGGTTTTTTGCAAAACGATTACAAGGGGAATATTTCTATTTTGGGGCTGAGCTGGAAGGAGTTCTAGAAGATAGTACAATATTATATGTACTGTATTAGGGAATGGATCTTATCATGCTTGTAGTACAATTTGGAGTGTAGCCTTACACTAGGGAGTTACTGAGCCACTCAAAGAGCTTAGGGGGTACTCTGCCCTTATTACATAATACAAGCATTCTATTCTCTCTTCTCTCTTCTTCTTATGTTCTTTTTCATATCCTTATTTCTGTTTCTGTGTACTGTTGAATTGCTTTGATTTCTGTTCTTGTAGCAAGTATAACAGAAGCTTCCAGACAGCTTATACTCTAAATATTTCTCGAACAAGCAGCATTTGCTAGAAGCTTCTAGCCCATTTTTGTGCTCGTGATTTCTGATTTCATGGTTTCCCTATTGTTGCTCTAAAAAAAAGCTACCTAGCCTAGGTTATTAGGTTTGCAAAAGGTCTCACTTTATTAGCTACATTTTCTTACTCATTACTCCCTAACATTACCCCCTCTTCCCTTATCAAATACTCCATTGTAGTTCTATAACGTTTATAACTTTTATCCTTTAAACGCATCATTGAATACAACTCAGCTAGGATGGTGGCTATGTTACTCAGACTCTTCATTTTGCTTCACGTACCTGTGTCGGATCCTTGATGCACGGACATTGGTATGACACTTAGACTCTTCATTTTAGGTGTAAAATTGAATATTTAGACGTATCCAATGCTTTTACACATACTAGTATCCGACATCAGTACCTGAGTCCAAATAACATACGATGGTGGATATAACTTGAATTTGACAAACCACCTTAAAGTCTTTGTCTTTAAAAGTGATGTTTGAGATCAAGAGTGTAGAGTCCTTCTTATGAGTTTTTACAATTATGGTGGATATAACTTGAACTTGAATTAGACTCTTCATAGTTACCTTTCTGTGTAACATAGTTACTTTTACAATTATGAGTTTTTGGCTCAATCGTGACTATAAATTTTTTTTTATTTTAGTGAAATCAAGAGTGTAGAGTCCTTCTTATTCTTCTCATTTTCAACTCTTTCTCAATGGATCACTCTTGCGTTATAACAGGCTTAGGGGTCTTGGTAACATGTTTCTATGTCAACGCAAGTGTCATCTAAAGTTCTTACTAAAACTGGCCTTTTATGCTCTCATGCATCCTGCACAACTATTGAGAAAAATCATTCCCATGCTTACATAACATGCGAATTCCTAGTGATCCAAAGAAGTCTCAACGACTCATGAGTCTTCTTATATATATTTATCGTTCACTCGACCTAATTTGACTTATCTTAAGGCTACTTCTAATCAAGGTGTTCTTTAATTTGCTGTAACTAATTGATCTTATTTGGTTGATGTGATTCAAATTTAATCTCTTGACATGGCACTTTCTCTGTTTAAGTGGTACGGTGTTTTAAGTGTTTGTTTTGATTTATCACCAATTTCATAAACACCAAGAAACAATATTGTTTCGCGTCCTTTCGCATAGGCTGGATTGTCTTATTGTATTGTCTCATGTTTCAACAATTGAGCAATGTGTTGACTTTTCACAAAAGCTCTTCATGCACGCCAAATTCATTACCTTTTGGCACCTTAGGCATTATTAACACGATTCTTAGAATTCAAAGAATATAATTACAATATTAGGCTTTGACATACAAAACCCTATAGGCTTAACATCCCGTCTCACCCCCCCCCCCCCCTCTCAAATTGGGCAAGAGTACCTGCAAGTGCGCGTGTGTTTGCGCGTGCATGTGGGTATGCATGCGTGCGTATGTGCATAAGTGTATAGGGGCAGAATCTATGTTAAACTATATTTTTTGTGAAAATGAAAATTAAGCAGTTTTATCACATATTATATGAGGTACATATTTGATGTAGAGAGTGCTATGTTTTTCTACAAATCAAACAAGATCTCACTTGACTATGTTTTAACTTATAGGCTAAAAGCTAATCTTAAATTAAGAGTAATGAATGAATAGTGTCAAGTTTTGTAATATTGCAACTAATATGGAACGGAGGAAGTACGAAATAAGAAATAACAGTCGAAGAAAACAAGCTAGAAATAATGTATTAGGATCCTCTCCATTACCTTTATCTATTATCCTATACTAAGATTTTGACACCTGTTTTAAAATAAAAAATAAAATCTCAAAATTCTCCCTATTTTCATCCATCAACTAATTCTAACCATTAGATAATGTAATGAACTCACAAATAAAACATTTTAAATAATTGTGAGGATTCTAACTCAAAATATATACCTTTAAGCAGAAGATTGTCAATAATTTTGTTGTAGAACATGACCCCACTTGGGTTAACCGCACCAAACCTTCCTTCTGTACCACGTGAAATGACATGTATCTTACTCTTAACTTTGACAACTCAGCAAACAAAATAAACCAAACAGGCTCTCTCTTGAGAGATCGTCTTTTCTAAAGACGGCTCTTAAGAGCCCAGTCCACTTTTCTTCTTTAGTAAATATCTTATTTTAAAAAAACTACTATTTAAAAAAAACTTTTGTTTTTAAAAAAAAATATAGAAAATTGTTTCTTTTTTGAAGATGAAAAGTTTTCTAATTAATTGCCTATTCCCTTGCAAAATAAAACATCATTTAGTAATAAATCAGATTTTTTTCATGTTTTAAAAGAAACTAAAGATCATCAATGGTGGAAAACAGTGATGTTGAAGATGACAATTATGGCTAATTTTTATGATTTGGGGTTCAAATAATATATTTGGGGTTATAACATAATATATTTGGGATTATAACAGAATATATTTGTGGTTATAACATAATATATTTGGGGTTATAACTCAATATATTTGGAATTAAAACTTAATATATTTGAGGTTTTATAATATAATATATTTGCTTGTATTATTATAATATCAATTTTGTA